>NW_024088243.1:0-22813 GCF_009730915.1 Dioscorea cayenensis subsp. rotundata
GCGATTGGTACTTGATAAATGCTTGAGTAGACATATTTTTATACATGTTTTACATGCATTGAGCATCATTTTTACTATGGTTTATGTCTCATATTGTGTATTTGGTGTTCTTTTATGCATATAGGTTGTGAATGCCTTGAAGAGTAAAAAAGGAAGCAAAAGATGGGCTATAAAGACATAATGTTGGGAGTTCTTGTTCAATTCAAGGACCAAGACACGAGAGGAGTTTATAAAGCGTGGAGATGTGTGCCAACTTCCAAGAAGATTCAAGTCAATTCACTAGTTGGAAGGGCACAAAGGCAGTCATATCTTCATGTTTTTTCTCTTTGTGAAGATTGCAAGACCTCTCAAAGATACATCGATGAAGAAAAGTTTTATAGCCTACCACATGGACGTGTGCCCGGATATGTGGCCTCAAGAGAAGAGTGATTGGACCGCGTTTTTTTGTGAAAAAGTATCGTAGCAAAATTCATCGTAGAAGTATTGTAACAAAAATTACGCTCACGCGCCCGCGTGAAAATTCTGCGCACCGCACGGCCGCGTGGAAAAATCCATGCAGCGCGTGAGGGCACGTGATGGCGCGATCTAAGGCCTATAAATAGCCTTTTTGCCCTATTCTTTCTCATCTTTTGTGCGGCACTTTGAAGGCAAGGCGGCTAGGGTTTTGGAGGAGGTCTTTGGCGATATTGGTGGGCGTCCATCACCAACTTTGATCGATCTTCTCTCCATCATAGCAAAGAGGGAGCCTTCGGCGACCTAGCTTGGGAGAAGGATTCTTCAAGACGTTGAGGCACCCATCAAGGCCATCATCACGAATTTAAGGGGTTTTTACTTCATGGCTTTCATTGCTTTTTTTATTGTAATAATCATTGTTTTTGTAACTTGCTCCATGGAGGGCTAAACCTTAGTAGGTATTTGGGCATGTGAACCCTAGGATTTATGTTTTTTTGTAATGATTTGCTTTTATGTTTCTATTAATTCGAGTTGATTTGAGTTTTAACCTTGTATTCCCATTGCTTGCTTGTTTAATTAATCCTTGAGGTTGATTGGATTTGCATGATTTGTTACTTTGATGTGAGAGAGGTCTCCATTAGAGTTAGAACGTGAAGGTTAAAGAGGGTTGAGAGGGTGAGTCATGAGATAGTGGAGTGTCCCTCTCCCTTCCTATTGAGTGTTTCCCTATCTCCGTATTCCCTAAACTCTATGCAACCATATTTGGTGTGAGGCGTGAGATTGAGAGATTTCTCCACGGGACCTTGTAGGGGGTTAGAGATCCTTCGCCGGGAATTAGGGTTGGATCTATCCTTAGGAATCGGTTTCAGTCTTAGGTGTCCCTAGAGCGTATTGCGGTCATATGGGGTGTGAGGTGTTGAGACCGAGTGATTTCTCCGCCCGGGACCTTGTAGGGGACTAGTACCCGAGTGGCTTTGGAGGCAAGAACCGGTTGTTCTTGGATTACCTCGACTCATTAGACTCGGTTTAGAAGCATTTAGTGAATCGTGAGCTTCATGTTAGATCCTAGGGGGAGCATTGCCCGGATACCTCATCTTTATTGATTGAGATCTCCTTTACTCGTTTTCTTGCTCGCTTGCTTGCTTATTAATTCTCTTGCAATTAGTTCATTTCATCATATCCATTGATTTCGACTAGATAATTAAGAATTGGTTAATACTAATACTTCCGTTCCCTGTGGATTCGACTACCCACTCACCGGGGTAATTATTACTTCGACACCCGTGCACTTGCGGTTCATTCCTATTTGCAACTTAACCAACTGATGAGTTAAAAATACTTCAATATTTAGCATAATTTAACCTAATCAATCCCAATTAGGCCAATAACATTAGGTATTTTTTTTGAGGAGGTCACTGTGTTATAGGTATTTCATTTTGATCATCGTGCTTCAATTTGTATTTTTTTTTATCATCATACATTGATTTCTTTTCACCAGGCTATAACTTATGAATTTCGAATGCATTCGGTTGATCGGCAGTCGAAGATGCCGCATCACATTATATTAAAGGGTTTTCAAAGGGCAACTGGACTGGACACGTCAAATATAGAAAATTAAATGCAATAAGTACTACAAATTATAGTAAAATTGCTACAACATATTAAGAAATGCATGAAAAGTAAGGTTTATGGTAGTGCGAAGACGAGGCTCAAGGAAGGAGACATTAAGCTCCGAGTCGATATGGAACTATACAGCAAGTTCCTCAAGGGATATCTGGCTGCACTCCTGTAGCTTCTCATTAATCTCCTCTACCATGGAGTCCCAGTAAGCTTGCAAAATAATCTCCTTATTAATCAACATAAGCCTTGAATCCCTAGTGATGAACCTCTACGCCTGAGTCTCAATAAGGTACAGATCCATTTCGATTACTTCAGAGAGATCAATGAGAGAAACGTGGCCAAACTTCTTGATCTCACCTCCATCTTGAGACATAATTGATTCTAAAAACTAATCAAAATTGAGATTCTTTAGAAACCTCTAGTATACACGAAGAAATTCACAATATTGTAGTAAACCCTAATTTACAAGGATGATATATTCTTTGCTGGAGATGGTGTGGAGCACATCGAAGTTAAGGAAACCTCGCTACTTAACATTGCACTCAAAGAGGTGGACACTGGACCTTACCTAATGCGTTGATTCGAACAATTGTTAGAGATCAAGGAGCTTAGCATCCATGGCAACCTCAAAAGAGAGAAATTTGGGTGTAAGAGAAGTGGTTAAGGGAAGCTGACATAGCATAAGGCTGATCTATCCAGTCTAATTAGGCTATGAAATCCTTTAAATATAATGTGGCATGGTATCTCTGGCTACCACGTCAGCCAAAATTGACATATGATGACAAAAAGGATACAAATTGAAACATAATGATCAAAATGAAAAATACCCAAAATACAGTGACCTCCTCAAAAATTTACCAAAATTACATTATACTTATTTAAATTTCTATAATTGGATATATGTAATGTTGCTTAACAGCTATTTCCTAATGCAGTGGATTATTATTTGAATGGTGAATAAGTAAACCTAGGGTTGAATGATTGGGTCGGCAGTATTGTTGCAACACTGTGTAAATCTTGTAGAAATGCTATACAATACTATAGCGATACTATTTATTTACAATTCATTAAGTCACATAATGAAGGATGTTGTTTTCCTTCCCTCGAGAGTTGCATGGCAAGGGAATTTATTATCTCTGTTTGGTTCCTGAAAAATCTTCTAAGTGCACATGTAGTAAACTCTAATCACCTCATGTGATGTTTACAAGAGTTAATAAATCCCTAAGGAGTCAATAATCCACTATAACTGGTACACCATTATACCTACTTGTTCCTTAACAACCCCATATGGGACAGTGCTTATCATCTTTGTCGAAAAAAAATTCTTCCCCATGCTATCTGTGTAGGTGTTATACTTTATTAATTTTTTAACATAAACTATAGAGATTGATTGGATATGAGCCCTTCATCAATGCCACCCAAGATCAAACTATGGTATTGGAGAATAAGAGGCTTTTTGGACTCAATAATCAATTCTAATCATATACATTACCAAAATCATTGAATCTCATAATTTTTAGTGAATGCAAAACATAAAAAGAATAGATTATCAGTTATATTGATTTCAATCACATGAACAAATATTTTTCTCATCAAATCATTATAAAATGATAAAAAGACAACAAATAAATTCAAAAAGAATAAATCAAAGAATCCAAATGCAAAAAACTCATTGATACTGGGTTATTCATACCTATTTGCCAAGGCTAGGCTCATGAACATGTCCCTATCCTCTTAGAATCTGGTTGCCACATTTCCAAACCCATGCCTTTCTACTTTGAGCTAGCTTTGTGCTCAGTGGAGGGCTTTTCTAGGCTGGTGGAACAAGCTTTCACCTCTAGTATGCGGTGCTTTTATTCTATAAAAAAAATAGCATGGCTCAGAAATCAACTATGGCATTGAGCCAAAGTTAGCTTTGGCTCAATCAAGCTGAGGAAACTTGACATCTTGCATGAACTTGAAACCTTAGATGTTGCCAAAGAGTCATGTAGGCTAATCTTGGAGGAATGCAGGCAAGAGATAACCCCTCACCAAAACCTAGGCAACCTTCTTAAACAAGAATATTTGTATTGGAACAAAAATCCAGGTTGAGGTGGTTGGAAAAGGAGATGAATATATTAAGCTTTTTCATGCAGTTGCAAATGGTTGAAAAAAACATGAATTTTATTCCATGAATTCACCCAGGCAAGAACAGAGTTGAAGATATTGAAGGGATTATGAAGATTTTCACTTTGCTATTCCGATCTCAATTTGGTCCCAAAGAGATTCCCGATTAAAAATATCTTGGGACAAATTAATTACATGTATAGAGAGAGAGAGAGAGTGTGTGTGTGTGTGTGTGTGTGTGGACCTCGTGCACCTAGGGAGACCCTTATAGTTGGAGGAAATAAAAAAGATCTACCTTTATATTGCATTCAGATAAGGTGCCTAGTCCTGATGGCTTCCCAATCATGTTCTTCCAAAAATACTGGGATACAATAAATTATTGTTGGATGATTTTTATAATGCAAGTATACGCTATCGCAAACAAGTAATATAATGATAAGAGAGTATTGTCCCACAAGAATTCAATTTATTAATTACCAAAATTACTAACCCTAATTCTACTTGATTAATGACATTGAAGAGATTTAATTTAGAAAATCTAATTCACGAACTAGAGACAGATAGTTAGATGAGAAGAAATCAATGTAAAGAGATTCAAGGGTTTCTGAGTTCACCTAGACTAATTCCACATAGATCATCTAGTTCAATCAATTAATGTTTGTCTCTTATGTTGTCATCAATTTTCTCTAAATTACATATTGATCTTTTTCAAGAATAAATAGCATATTCCATAAGATAAGTTAACATTATCTCTGAGATAACTATGAACCTATGGAACTCATTAAGCTCTAGATGCATAGCAGTTGTTGGTAAGCTAATAGTAGCCTATGTATGGTACACACGTATCGACACGCTGCTCAGCTGGGGCTTGTGAAATAGAGAGCATGGCTGCGTGCTGGCAGCTGCCTTACGCAATTTGATGAGTGCATTTTACATATACATTTTACATACCCTATCGCATGATTAGCTTATCTTTTGGCATATATTTTGGTGTAAATTGATGCTACTTTGGATATTTGTGTAAATTGATGCCTAGCCAATTAGGGCTTGGGATGAAAGAATGAGTTTTGGAACAAATTCGGTGCAAAACAGAGTTGCGATGCAAATTACAGTAAAAGCATGAGTGGAAGCATGCTCGTGCTTCTTGTGCGCCCCAGCTTTGTTTCCATTCATTTGTAAAGACCTTTCAAGCCGAGATTTTTGGCCTCATTTCCATGCAAACCTTGAAAACTGAGAAGAGGTTGTTTACATTATTTGGTAGCCATCTAGTTCTCACTCTTTCTCTCTCTCTCTCTATCTCTCTCTCTCTCTCTCTCTCTCTCTCTCTCTCTCTCTCTCTAGAAACCTCAAAAATAAAAAGGCTGAGATAGAGCTCACTGAGCTGGCTTCTGCTCTCTCTATTCCTCCATCAAAGGTTGAAGCTTTTGGTCTCTTCTTGACCACTCTAGTTTGCTTAGTGTTTTTCGCCAAAACACAAGATCCTTCCGGAGCCATAAAGCATCTACTCACGCTGGTATCCTATCTCTTGGTTAAAGCTGAAACATTGAGCAACACCCCTTTCCTTAACTCGCTCCTAGACCTAATCATGCATGACTCTTCCCTTGTCCTGAGTTCATGGTTCAGGAGCTCAAAGGAGATTCCTTTTGAGTTTTATTTTGGTAATCGGTTGGGGGATGTGGCTGATGAGAAGCTGGAGTTTAACAAGATGTTCAATGATGGTATGGCTAGTGATTTGGTGCTTGTTGGTGATATTGTCATGATGACTTGTAGGGGCGTGTTTAAGGAGTTGAAGTCATTGGTTGAAGTTAGTGGAGGGACTGGAACTATGGCAAGAACTATAGCTCATGTTTTCCCTGAGATTAAGTGCACTGTTCTTGATCGACCTCATGAGATTAATACTGTGAAGGAAGACATTTGTCTTGTTGAGTATGTTGGTGGTGATATGTTTGTCTCTGTTCCTCTTGCCAATGCCACTCTCTTGATGGATAATTTCTAATACCCCAACATATAGCATGTCAAAGCCATTCTTGCGGACCCCTAGAAGTTGCTTTAGTGTTGACTAGAGTCTTAGAAGTTGAAGGATTCTCTTTTTAAGAAAGTAATCCCCTGAGAACTAATGTTTTCATTATTTGAAGATTTTTTTTGGGAAAAATTATTATCTATTATTTTATTATGGTATTCTTGCTTATTGTTATTAATTATAAAATTATCTATTGTCGAATAGGTATTTTCATGTATTTCTGATTTATGGCTTTAATGAGTTATGGAATTAGTATTTATTCTTTGGTAAGTTATTTTTAAAATGGCTACTACTTATTTTGAAACGTCAAGGCATCATATGTATTAAAATATTTGGTTGTAACCAGTTCATTATTTGTCTATTTGTTCTTATACGATGGCGTTATGATCATATTATGGTATGATGATGAGATCAAAGCTCTTGAGTTAATGTATAGTGGATGCTATTATGTTTTAAAGGGTGTATGTTAATAATTGAAAATATTGAGTCGATGTACAGGTTTGATGGGCATATATGTGTTTAGAGAAAATGTTAATGTGGGTGAATGTTAGAAGTGAATACATCAAGAGAAATGTTGCACTACAACCGTGAGGCAAGGTTGAGTCTTGAATTTCAAGTTTTAACTTACTATCTAGGGTGAAGATCATAGTATTTCCTTGGTGGTATCCTTACCAAAATTGTGAGGTTGGCACTTGGGAAATAAATTAAATGATTTGGTGGTTTAGAGTCAATATTTTAAGGTCTATTGGGCTGGATTATTACAGATTTGAGACTTTGACATTCTATGTTCATGCATGAAATTGCTAGGATGAATTTTTAAGTTATGATAATGAGTTGAATGGGAATTGGGGCCTAAATTCGGAGGTCATCATAGAAGCACAATTTCCAGATGATTAAAATTGAAAAGTTGTAATGGTTTGTTTGATCTATCTACCTGCCAAATTTCATATTTATTGGATATGCATTCTGTAAGATATGATCAATTCTAGTTGACATCTCTTGGAGGTATTACTGTGTAGACATGCAGATTTAGAGGCGAATTCCGGATTTAATAAATGCAATCAAGCAAAGTGCTCAGTAAAGAAAATATTCATTATCACCTTATTTTCCATCCTACAAAATTTCAAGTTTATTGGATTTGTAGATTATGAGTTATGACCCATTAAAAAGACTTGCACATGATGACGTCTATATGCAGAATCTTCAGATTTAGCATGATTTTCTCACTTCTAGAGACTAAATTTTGTGAATGATTTGACAAGGAAAATGATAAGTGTTTGTGTGATATGAATGCGAAGCATTCTTTCCTTATGTTGAGCATTACTTTTCTCGGGTTTTTACACTAATATGTGTGTTTTTATGTTACTTTCGTACAGTTAGGGTTATGAGGCCGAGTATGAAGGAAAGAAACCAATGTGGATCATAATGCACCGATTTTGGAGGAAATCTTGCTAAGGTTCAAATACGAAGTCATAGGTCGGGTGTGAGATGCTAGAGTGTGTGCCAACCTCCTCGTATTTGAGTTAGCATAACCACTTGGAGGGGCACAAGTCACACTCAAGCATTCCGACTTATGCACATAGAACAAGATCTCTACCAACTTGTCCGTCATTAAAGAAGCAAAGCGATCCACGACGTGAACGTGTGCCCGTTTGCGTCACTTCGATGAAAGTATGGACTCGGGAAGTATTTTAGGCCAGGTATTGTAGCAGAACATTGTAGGAAAAGTACTGTAGCAGCACTGTTCACAGCCGGCCAAGAAAACAGGAATTCAGAGAATCCACACGGGCGTGTGGAAATTATACACGCCCGTGTGGAAATTCCACATGGGCGTGTGTAAAATCCACAGTCCCATGTGGTTGCCCGATTTCATCATTCATTTCTCGATCTTTTCCCCAACTTGAGGGAGGGTTTCGGCTAGGGTTTTGAGAGGTATTGGCTAAGGTTTTGGAGAGGTTCTACAGCTCCGACATCGTCATTCCTGAGGAAGAAGGTTGGTAGGGGAGCTTCCGTCGAGGCGTATCCTATACTGGACAAGGGAATCCTTGGACGACGATTAGAGGACTTTCCACAAGACCATCGACACGACTATCGAGGGGGTTTCTCTATGGATTCATTGCTTTTACATTCTATTTTTTTTATTGTACTTAGCTCCATGGAGAGCTAAACCCCTAGTGGGTACTTGGGTATTTGTGAACCCTAGGATGTATTTGTTTCATTGAATCTCTTTATTATGCTTTCAATTAATTGATGTTTGTTGTGAGTTCCAACCTTGAATGCTTGATTGTATGAACATTTCCCCTAGAGTGACACTAGGGTTGAGAGTTCTTGTTGGTAACCTTGTGAGTGAGTGACACACCACGAGCGTTAGACAAAGCTAGGTTGGAGAGGGTTGAGAGGGTGAGTTGAGAGGTACAGGAGCGTCCCCTTTCCCCTCTGACGTAATAGATTCTATCTCCGTTCCTCGAATTCTTTGCGGCCATAATAGAGTGAATGGTCTAAGGGATGACCCTCCACTGGGGCTTAGTTGCGCGTGTAACGGAGTGAAGCGTTGAAGTGATCTTAGTATCTAGGGCTTAATCGTGGTTAGGGACCTTCCACCTGGACCAAAGGGTTAGGTCTATAATTAGGAAGATATTTATCACTTGGAATCCCTAGAGCTCATTGCAACTCTATTCGAGTGCGAGGTTGAGAAGTTATCTAATCTCTCCTCCGGGACATGTATAGAGTTAGGCATAGTTGACCTTAGATTTGGGACTATGTATTTAAGGATTTCCACGACTCACCATTGCATTGATTAGGAAGCATAATAGAGGGTTCTTGCACTTGAAACGATTGTCATAGGCGGAGCATTATCCGAGTACCCCATCTTTATCGATTGCCTTACCTCCTCCTTTACTCCTACTTTCTTACTTGTTGTTTTTACTTTTGAGAATTGAATCATTGTCACACTTATCACTACTGATCTTTCACATAGCTAAGAAGCGGATTAAGTGTTTTTATTCCCTACTCCTCGTGGATTCGATACCGCTCATCCGGGATTATTACTCGACAAACCCGTGCACTTATGGATATACGTAAGGGACCTTGTCGAAAAATATTCGAGGATTTTCCTAAGTTTGGTACTTTCGCAAAATATCTTCGCAATTTTTGGAATGATCTTGGAGTCATGTGTTGTGAAATGAAACATGTTAGAATTGATATTATGACTGAGACCCTTGAGAGTGTAAATTTTCGAGGTGATTGGTTTTTTATTTGATGATTTATTCATTTATATAATTTTGTAAATAATTTTTATTTATTTTGTTATTTTCCCTAAAGTGGGATTATGAAATTTTGTATTTTTGCTCATGTGAGTATTTGGAAAAACTTGTGAATATTCTGTATTTTGGCTTTGAAATCTATCTGAATGTTTTGGTCTCCAAATGAGCGATATGCAACCCTGTTAGGGGGGGCTTAAACCCTGACTTCGTCGATAAGAAATTCTGGAAAAATGAAACTGCAGTTTTGCACCGTGTCTGTTTGGTGAAATAATTAACGGCCACCTGATATTTAGTCCCTAGTCACCGATGGTAAACTAAATGATCTCTATTATTCAGGCTTGGTCACCGAGGGTTAACAAATAACTTCTAGCATCTATAGTGAATTTGGAGACCTACACTGGAATCTGTTACATTCTGCTTTGACTTTTGATTTTGATTTTTATCAATTGTACTATTTATGTGTTATTAATTTCTGTGTATATCTCATACGCAAATTTTTGTCCTGCCTTGAAGTTTCTGTATTTTTGATATCGTATTTCTGGGTTTTGAATTCCGGTGAATCATATTTGGAAATATTTTTTTATTAGAATATTTCACTTTGTATTTTGTTTAAATTATGTTTTGAAGACCTATGCTCATTTCTGGAGAATTATTATTTGTAGTTCTGAAATCTAGTATTCTTTTGATTATAGTTATCTTGAATAACGGTATTACTTGAGAACTATACCTATGTTGAATTATTTATTTTGTATTTATTTAAACTATGTTTAAACTTTGAATTATTCTCAATATCTGAAATCGAGATTTATATACCCTTTTGTTTTAAGCAAATTTCTGGATTACTTACTGCGCTAGTAAGCTCATGGATTTGTTTAAATCCTTTTCAGATCAAGAGTGGTAGACCCGATGCTGGATTTTTGGAAAAGACGCGTACTGTAGGTGTGGTTACATTGTAAATTTGAGTTGTTGTCTATTTTCCATCACCTCTGTATTCACCCGTGTGCTTTGTATTTTTGACTCGCTTGTACTCCCGTGATCAGGTCTCATGTAGAGTCTCGTAATCCCAGTAACTTTGGATTGGTTTGTTATAGATTGCTTGTCCCGAATTAGATTCTCGAGGGCCTGGCAGCCTAGAGCTCACGCTTATCAGATGCGAGGTCCATCGCGCTTATCCGACACACTAGGTCGAGCTGGGTTCTCGACATGACTACTTCTATCCGCTGCTTCCACCCCTCGCACTTCATAGGAGTTTTCGGCACAAGAAGAACACGGTTTTGGTGCTCTATCATTGTCATGTTAGGAGAAGCATAGGAAGAAGCACTGCCTGCGCTTATGCCAATGCACTTTATAGTTTTTTTATTATTCTGTGCCGGAAACCAATCCCAAGACTCCCAAAAAGAGCACAACCGTGCTTGCCTTGGGGATGCCTTTTGAGTCCCAAAGTTAGGTTTTCAAGGGGATTTTTTGGTGAGGTTTCTTCCAGATCTGAGATGAGATGGCAGTGGAGATTCATTGTTGATGGATTGGAGGTGGATCCGAGGTGGTAGGACACCAAGTAAAGCGGAGAATCATTGGTGGGACTTCATCGGAGCACCGCGTCGAGTGGTTTGGAAGCAAAGGGGTTTTTATAGATTATTTTCTCTTTTGTTTTCTTAGTCTTTCATGTGTTTGTAAAACTATAAAGGGGATAACTGGCTCATTCGGTGCCCAGGATTATGATTCTTGACTTGTGATGTATTGACTTTGTAGCTTTGATTAATTAGTTTTCTTATGATTTTCCTTTTGTTTATCTTGGATGCAACTCTTTGTGTTGATTGTCTTGATGTTGTATGTTGCAAAACTCGATGTGAGAATTACCATTACCTACATGAGCATTGATTTTTCATGCATGCTCTCCGTAGTTGTAATTACAGTCAAGAATTATGTTAGCCATAGTTGCACATTGTTGTCTTGATGATGATCGAGATCTGTTTAGCTGAAGACACACATTTTGGGATGGGGTTGAGTCCATACCAAACCTTGAGTAAGGTCATACGTTAGCAAACCCTCCGTAGGCATTAACCACGGTCTAAAGAGATGTACATGTAATCTTTTCTTAGGTCAGTACATTCATCGAGGTGATTAGTCCGGAGAACTACTTTATCTCTGTGATAATCACCCAATTTCCAGTCCTACATTTACTTAAGCCATTAGTCCATTTTCTTCTATTACCGCGCTGATCGGCTAGATATTAGAAGAACAATCTTGAGAAACAGCTCACCAGGTCCTTGTGGATTCGATCATCACCTATTTGGGTACACTTTTATTACTTGTGTCGTCTGCACTTGCCGTGACTCAAAGGGCTATTATCACTCATGTCGCTACACACTACACAATCACAATGGGCCGCTACAGCGTGTGGATCTCGCCTTGAGTAATAACGGGTGGTTGTATACTCGATCCAAGATGGTTTAAGCTTGAGTCTTGTGCCCTTTTATTCAAACCCTAAAACATACACAACTTATTTTGGAAAACAATTTAAACTCCAAGAAATTTGCATCGAATATACAAACCGTGGACTGCATGTATGTTCACTATACCAGATTATTTGAAAAATTAAATCAAATATATTAATGATTTTGTGCTCTAACATGCTTATATCTAATATATAAACTTAATAGTAGATATGCATACATAATTACAAATAACAAAGAGCATGCAATTATGAATATCTTCATAAAACTAAAATCAAAATTAAATATGCAAATACAATTATAAAAATAATCATTATCATGCTAGATAGGGGTATAGAAAATGATCCGACACTAACTATAAGATATATGATCCTCACTTTAAAACATTTAATATGTTATATTCATTAATTGCGAAAGCGAGGATCCCTTACCTCCAACCATAGCGAGGTTGTAGAAAACGACGGCGAATTTTTGTGATCTACATACTTGACATGATTCTTTTCAATCCATCTGTCATTCTCTCCGCTCTATAATACTTTGGATATTTTACAAAGAGCAATAGATTCGAGGACTCATGGTGTTGTTATATATAAACCCTATATGTATAAATGACTAACTCACATTTAAAACTTTAAATATATTATTATCTCAAAGTGCAATTATAATTAACATATGATTATTATATATGTGATGAAAGCTCATTAAACTCTTTATTTAGTTTAAATTTAAATTTGATTAATATTATCACGAAGTTAATTCAGCTATAATTCAAACTAATAATACATTAATTGGTTGTTTGAGAGTTGCGTGGCATGCACATATTGACACATATGTAAATACATACAACTCACATGCATGGGGGTTTATTTATGTATGTTTGAGAATTCAAGAGGCCATTGAATTTGGTGCTGAGGGTCAAAGTGCTGTGTATGTGTATAGCATGGTGCTCATGCATGTGTTAAAAAGATGGTTATTGTCTCTGGTAAGCATGTATGGCATGCTTGATGTAAAGGTGATTAGTACAATCATGCATGAGAGTGGGAAAGATTAAAGGAGGAGGCGGTGGTGGAAAGAAGAAATGATTAACATATGTTAGTAAGGTTAAGACGGTAGTTTAATGGTGGTTTGGAATGTAAAGAATGGAGTTTTTAGGATTAGTTACACTTGGGTGTAAGTTAATTCTGGGATTGTTAAAAGAGCGTTTGTTAGCCTTAAGTCAGCTCTCATATACCCAATTTAATTAGATTGAACCGAGTGAGTTGGTTTGAATTCAATTGAGTTCAATTTAGCTAAATTAGGTTTGGATTGTAAGCCGGTTCAAAATTAGGGTCGAACCCGGCCGACTAGGTCTTTGTGTTCAATTGAACCACAACGCTTAATTGAACCAACTCGGTTCAGCCCAATTTTGATTGAGATTGAGCTGGTTTCAAGTCTTGTTCAAAGGTAATTCGCCGAACCAAAGAATAAGAGTTTAAGCACTGAATCAATCCGGTTTTGAGGATTTATATAAGAAATGGCTTGGTTCGTTCTTGGTCGAGCCCACGGAGCGATTCATGCAGGTTTAATTTCAATTGCCGGATTAAGCTCACCCAGGGTAATTTAAATAAAATTAGTTGGTTTTAAGTTGATCTTGCCTATTGAAGTATTGGACACTAAGCCAAGTCCCATTGGAGTAAGAAGGCTTGATTAGAGGAGTTTCATTACTTATTTATATATTTCTGTAATAGATAGATATTAGTTATTATTATTGTTAGTAATTATTATTTTATTGTTATTTATAGGCGAAAGTCCAAGATAGAGAGAGATCTTCGCTAGGAGTTCTAGTTAAACCCCGAAAATCCCGGTGAAACCGCTAGAGTTAGTATAGGAGTTTAAATATGTCAATGTTGTTTTATCGACAATCAATGCTTACCACCGCCTTATTTCAGATATTTAATTATTAAATTAGTTTACAAGTATTGTTCCTTTAACTTTTTATATAATACCAGTAACTAATTGTGGTTGCTGCTTAGCCCATGATTGCAACCGCAAAAGAGGTTTTGTTCTGAATTAATTAGAAGGATTAATGGGGATCTAAGACAAGTGTACACCTTCAAGATATACCCATACGTTAGTTTAATATATGAGCCTCACTGCCTCGGACCGATTCTAGATCACATTCGGGGAATGGAGAATTTAAACCCAATTTTCTAAACCCCACCTACTATTTGAGAGCATGGCTCGATGTTCGTTTCTATCATGTGCATGTGACTGTTTGATTTCCATAAAGTTATCAATTGCCCATTAAATAACTTATTAGTTATTAGGTATGATTGTAGGTTTTGAGGTTGGATGTATACACAACTTGGGTCGATTGGTATGCAATGTGCTTGAAAATGTTTTATGTTGATCAGAAACTTTTTAAGCGCTTTTATGTTAATTAAATTACATCCAATATGTTAACTCAGACATTATTTGTTACATTTATATTTATGATTTAAGTTTCAAACCCGATCCAAAAGAGAACAAACATTCTAAAAATTTCGACATCGAAAATCAAAATACAATGAAGTTCAAAAATGTTTTCTAAATAATAAAGTTTCGTGTTAATAAGGTGTTAAAAAAAATAGAACCTAAACTACACCAAAGATACTCCCTGTTGTCTCGACAATTGTTTTAAGCTATCCACCAGTAACCTATCCTCGATCCGAAAAGAAAAGAAAGAAAATAAATAAGGATAATGAGTTTCACCCAAGAAGTAACCAATCTAAAACGATTTTAGTCATATACAGCCAAAGAATACAGTTATCAATATCAAATGTAATCCATATAGGACGATCAAAATAGTATCCTGCATCAGAACAATATATTGTATACCATAATATAATACGGTTTGATATAAAATTATAAACCTTGAAAATTAGTAAAATTAAGGAAATAGAGTCGAGTTTGAAAATTTTCAAGAGTATATGTCTCCTAATAAACCATGAACAAAATAGGAATATTCATCATTACAGAGCCGAGCATCGAATGATCTGAGTTACTCGAGGTCATTTATTTACCATTAGTGACCCGCCGTAATGTCAGCAGGCCATGTTATTCTTAACCAACAAAATGGTGTGTGAAACTATAGTTCATCGGAGTATATGTCAATATGGCTGTTTAAACCCAAAGGATGGTTGAAGACAGTTTTAGAGATTAGATTTTTTGTCAGTCATCTTTTAATGTCCTGAAAACATTAAATATCAAAGTTTAGACTGAGCAGTATAGGGTTTGATCTAACTTAATAATATCATAAAATAACCAGTTATTTTGAATATAAACCCCTGACAGATAGTTCCTATTCCTCAAATAATTTCATAAAACAATTTAGGAAAATATAATAATCTGTAACTTGTTAAAATTATATAACAAGAATTTAATAAATGGTTAAATAATTACAAAATTATAAATAATCATTAATAAATAAACAATTTAAAATGGTATTTTAGCTAGAGTTGAAAAAGTATATGGCATATACCGATATTTATGTGTGGTTTACTGACTGATACTCACATTTAACGCGATAAACTTTAATTTTGACACCATAAAGATTTTCGGCATGCCCTCTATAATTATGGAAGAAAGCCAGAAAACACCACAGGATAGATTTACAAATGTAAGGTATGTAAGAAGGATTCTGAAGACGTATAAATATTCTATAAAGGTAAAGCAATAGTGGAGCAAGGAGCATGCTTTTAAAAGAGAGTTCAGTAATGGTGTAAAAGCAAAATGGATATATTTATTATTCTACCCCCACATCTGGATTCTTCATGGTATAAAAGCAATTATCCAATTCAAAGGGTAAAACAATTATAACATGAACATTTAAGTACTAAATACCTCAGTAACTTCATATATACTTTTCAAATCACAAATTTCAAGACTTGAGAACCATAAACACTCTTAAGACTGTGGACCTATCCAAAAATTCACATAATTTAGAATACTGCTCAAATTATAGCATTAAATTTAATCTTTAAAGCTATTTTTCATTCTATAATTCAAACATACCCCATTCAAAAATGCATATATCTCTCAACCTACAATTCCAGAATCAATAGTAATATTTTACTGACAATTAGGACAACCTAAAAAAAGAACAAGTTTTATATTTTTGTCTTATCTAATTCAATCTCTTTAATTCATTCAAAAATACCCTTCAATCTTCTTCATGTTTTGCACAGAAATTTCATCCAAGACAGTTACACTAATAGGGTTATACCTCATAAGCCACGCCATGTATAAAATATGAAATTTTGCAGGTAATAATTAGTAACATCAAAATTCAATAACTTCATATAATTTCTATATCTATTCAGACTCTAGAATCATGAGTAATTAAAAATGGCCAAGGGCCTGCACAAAATCTTATCCGAGTAATTTGAATTAGAGCCTATATCTTATATGATACATGAAATTCAGAAATTTGTAGAAGATAAACAAGATCGCTATTCCTAATTAATGTATTTTGATATCCTCCAAAATATGTCTCTAGCTCCCCGAAATTAATTACGGATCCAAGCTATAATACCAGAAAACTTCTCAATCTAATAATTATCCTCAAATAACTCAAATCTTTCACATAAGAAGTTTGATGAAGCATAAGGATTTAAACTTCAACTCTAATGAAAAATCACAAGATTTAAAGATCCATAATCAATCTACAAAGAAAACTCTACCCCTAACTAGCATCAAAACCCAAACAATAAGAAAACAAAACAAGAAAACAAAACCTTACCTCTGACAAGCCCTAATAGAGAAGAGATTCCGTCCGTGATCAAAACCATGATCGAGTGTGATGAGAAGATTGGAGAAGAGGCGGACAAGCTAGGATAGATCTCTCCCTTTTTTGCATTTCAAGAATGAGAACGGGTATGACTAAAGGCCTGAGGATTAACGAGGGTAGGTTGTAGGTTACGGAATAGGAAAGTCCATAAAGATTAGGAAAATATTAAAGATGAGATCAAGGGTTACTTTTAAATTTAAAATTCAAATATCAAAATATAAGCAAATTAAAAAAAAAGCTTATGGGGTGGGGTCCACAGTTAGAATAGTTGGCCATGATATGCATGTCTTCTCTTCTAATTTATTTTCTTTTTAAGTTCTATATTGCAGCAGTTGTATCAGTGTTGTCATATATGATATTGATATTATTGGCTTTTAAGGAATCCCAAGAACTTTCTAAAGAGGAACAAGCCAAGGACCCAGCGCTTAGAACTAACCTTTGCATTTTCAAGCACGAAGAGATCTATATGAAAACAGAGGACGGAAGCTAACTTGGATCAGCATAAGGGATGAAAACACCAGTTATTTCCACGTATCGCCGCCAATGGCAAAATGCAATAGGAACCTTATCCCTTGGGTGATCCGGTATCAATGTTAGGTTGAGGAACCTATAAGTATAGGAGATGCCTTCTCCTCCTTTTATCAATACCTCTATGGAACCTCCCAGACTTCTTATTAAGCTTAATTATCAAATCTATTAGGAACAAAACCCAAAGATGACCTCCTCTCTTCCCCGGACACACCTTTCTTATGAGGGAAATTAAGAGCGGTCTTGACATGAGTGCTCTATAAACACTGGCCTAATGGTCTCCCGATTCTCTACCATAGATATTGGGATATTATCAAGTTTGACATTTTAAACTTTTGTGATGACTTCATCGGGGAGAGCAAATCTTGAATGGATTAATCGGCCAATATCGTTTAATCTCCGAACCAAAACTGAAAACCCTCACATTATCGATCGCTGAACATCAACTCCTTCTTGAAGATTTGATCCAAGACTAGCTAATGATTAAGGCTCATCATTGATTTATCGGTGGATGTGGACTCACTGACATTTATTATGTGGTAGGTATCACTGACAACATTGTGACCAAGACAGAGCTCATCTTTCTACATGCAAAAACATCGACTATTGGGTTTGATCCTTAAAGTTAATTTTTCTAAGGCCTTCGGTTAATTTGGCCAATTGGGAAAGTTTGTTGAGCTCCTAAAAGCGAGAAGCTTCTATCATGATTTGATGATTGAACTTTGGCCCCGCCTCCATCCTAAATGGGAGAGAGTTGGAGCTTCATCAACGGTTGCTGTGCGAAGCCATACCAATGGGGACTTAGACAAGAAGACCCTATTCTCGCCTCCTTTTTATCCTGTAACCAAGAATGTCCTTAGCAATTCAAGGATCACAGCCTTAAATCGGAATCCTTCATGGGATGGCTTTGGGTAACCTTGTGCTCAAGATGTGCCAATTTCAATATGCTAACAACCCTAATTCCCTGCTTATTGTGTGGTAGAAACCTCCCACATCATTAAGCTAATCTGGACACCTTTCGAGGGCTTACAGGTCTTCAAGCACCTTAATGTTAAAACTTGCTTATTCATACCTTCAAAGGAACCTCACCACATGTCTCTCACACAAAGACTGTTCCTGTCAGATGCTAGGTCCCTCCGATTATTTACATCTGGGATGCCTATTTTCGGCATGGATGACCAAGAAAGCGTAAGATTGGGACAACTCCTTAGTAAAATCTCATGAGACTTCAGCTTCCTGGAAATCAAAAATCTGCTTTCCTTAGGTGGAAGACTCACTGCTAAACTCCTCGATGTTGTCAACTATCCCCACCTATTGGATGTCAATCTTCAAGTCACCATCCTGGTTATCAAAAGATAAAGCACATCATAAGAGACTTTCTTGGTCGGCCTGATACCCATCATTGCAAAGTTAGGGTGGCGGGCTTGGACAAGATTGTGTCTGCCAGCGATCAAGGAGGTTGTGGAATTCCTAAACTTGCAAGTTTTCACTAATTCTCTGGGAAATGGTGGTGCAAGATCATTTCTGATTCTCGGTGGTGCGTGAAAGATATCATTCGCAAAAATTATTTTAGGGTCCCTATAATCAACGCAGTTCTTCCCGGAATTTGGCATTTTCTCAAGATCCTCCCAGCTTTTAGGAAAAATCGCATGCTCCATCATCCACAATGGATCTACAACACTTTTCTCCGGGGTTGGACAATTGGGATGGATGGATGTGCTTCAGCTAACAATCGCCGCCTCTTTTCCAATTAGCACACAACATGTGGAAAGTTTTCGGATTAGGGACATGGTATACGGGACTATCAATGACCCCCTTGGAGTACTCAACTCGGTGAGTTTCCCGCCATTCTGCACCAATGCCTCGGCCTGCACCAAGGAACAAAGAAAAAGATGGAAGCTAACATCGAGTGGAAAATTTAGTCAAAACCCTTCTATGCAAATGCTTGAAATCCATGGGAGCATCTCGATGTCAAAAACGCCTATCATCCTGGAAAGAAAGCGCTAGATTAACCTCTCAATTGGGTGGCTTAGGACAACAAGAGATCCTATCTTAAGATAACTTATTTTTGCATAGATGTGCTCTTCCCGATCTACTTGTAGTGATGTGTTTTTCGCACTGAGACTAACGATCACCTCCTTCTTCATCACCGCTTCAGTGTGGCTTTGCCATTCAGGGCTAATTTGGTAGATCATCGGGTTTCCCCAAGGAGTCTTAAGGACCCTTTTAGGCAACTAGCTGCTGAGGTTACAAATCTTTGCACATCCTTTTGGGACCTACTAGTTAAGGCCATCTCTTGGTGCATTTGGGCTTTGAAACGTAGACGCACTCATTTTCACTCTCTTTAACTTACCTCGACTGCGCATCTATTATTAAAAAGATTGATCATTTGGTGCTTTGTGGTTATCGCCATGCATCCCGAGGCCAAAAAGCCTAAATTAGTGGGTTAACCAATGCCAAAGATCAAGAGGAAGTCTCTGAGTTCCTGCCTCACTACCTACTGATGGTGCCGGTTATCCGGCCAACGCGTACTGCCCCCTCTGGGAGAGTAGTCAGTCGTTTTGTGAGTGATTGGGGTCCCTAAGGACTTCCTTTCCTTTAGAGCCCTCTTCATTTTCCTCGTCCTTTGTTTTGCTCTCCAACTCCCGGTGCGCATTGTATTTGCCTGCGTAGAGCTCTTTCCCATGTGACTCGTGGTCTTCGTCTTTCTTCTAACGCACGCTGGTTTATCCACTTTTTCAAAATATATATACGTATAAGTTTATGCGATATGTACATGTATTTGTTCTTTATTAGTTGTCCATTTGCCAGCCACGACACAGCATCCTGACTGGGTGTGGCATTCATCACAATTGCAGAGATTGGTGTGACATTGCAAATTAAGTTTTATCAAAATTAAAGGAGAGGAGAAGAAGATCTCTGAAGAAGCTTATTCAATGGAAGGTAAGAAGAGATGCATTTCGTGGAAGATTCAGGCTTTTGACTAGTTGTTATTCAGCTTCTATGCCCATGTCAGCGATTGTTATTCAAGTTACGCCATGTCAGCGAAATCCTCATCTGCATTAATAGGACAATGAGTCTGAAAATCAAGCTACTCGATCACTTATGCCACGTCAGTAGTTAGTTACCTCGCTATTCTAACATTGATCAATGTTTTCTAAAATCTTGCCAACCGACTGCTTTTGTTTTCCCAAAGCTTTATTGGTCGAGCAAATAGTGGCTCAGGGTGGGTCGGGCCCTTTGACAATATTATTGCTTTGCATGAAGTGGCTCACTTCATTGGAGCGAGATTTTAATGACCCTCTAGGATGATACAATTAAACCCATACTGAAAAGCTTATGTGATGCCACCTTAGGTGGAGTGCACCTTTGCCACGCCACAAAATGAACTCCCTAGTCAATGGATTACTTGGATTAAAACTTTGCTTAACTTCTACCCTCCCTTCTTCCAATCACCGGGTGTCCCTTCTAGATGGATCTCTCATCTAGGGTATCTGCATGACCATACTGCATCTCTTCCCTATCTCCTACTTCCCACCACCACTACTCTTAACTCTCGCCTCCAGATCGAACCATTCCGGATTTAATAGGCAATCTTAATTATAACTTCAACTATCTCATGTATGTCAATGATCTTGTCCTCATCACTAGAGCTCTCCAGATTGATGCCCCCATTATTAATCAATGTTTAAATTATTACGGTTACTCCATCGGTCAAGATCTCAATGTGAACAAATCAAGAATTTATTTTCCTTCTTGGTTTAATAAGAGAGTCCACAAGATATGTAATATCTCTAAACATAAATCCGCCTTTCCTTGCAAATATCTTGGCATTCGATCTCTCCCAAGAAACTTGCCATCGCTGTTTTCGGACATTTAATTGACAAAAATCATTGGCCTTGTACTCGCTTGAAACACTCTAATTTGTCCATGGCTTCAAAAGTCATTCCGACTAATTCCTCTTCTCTCCATACCTAATTACTACACCGCCGCGATATCCCATCCCGATACTATTCTCAAGAATATTAGCAAGATTGTTAGGGATTTCACATAGGCGTGGCAATGGAAAAGGCATCCAACGTCGGGAGTTATATATATTACTGAAGGCAACGTGAGGGGGGTCATGGCATTCGAATATTTCTATTGCAAAGCATATTCTCTTTTGCTAAGAATGTGTTTAAATATTTGAACCATGACAATGCATTGTGGCTGACATTCTGATACATAAATATGGTCATTTGAATTTCTAAGATACTTCTCCATCCAACAACTCAACCTTTTTTAAAGGTCTTTGTAACACTGCTCAAATTCTGAAACCTAATTGCTGGATCAATTGTCTCAATCCTAGCTTTACTTCAGCTTATAATATCACTGGTGCTTGATATCCCTTTGGCTTTACAAACCCACCTTTATCAATGTTAATTTGGATCTTGAATCCAGACCTTTTGTAACGATTTTATTAGTGATAACTGTTGGGATTGTCATAAGCTGGGAGATCTTTTGGTATTCATGCTTTTGATGTCATTAACTGGCTTGGCCTTCATTGATCCTATTGGTTATAATCATTGGATATGGACACCTAAGTCGAACATTTTCAAGCTTTGGCCTCCAATGTTTATCATTTTCTCAATTGTAAAAGAATCTCTCCCATTTGGGCTGGTTGGGAAAACTTTGAATATTAGAACGGCACCCCAGAGTGAAGCAATTTTGTGGCTTGTTTTTCATGAAGACTCTCTATCAGGATTTCCTGCATGCTATTAATCTTGGCCCTCCCAGGAATATGTGAGACCTAAGTGGTTTTGGAGTTGAAACAGTTGAACATTTGCTCCTTACTTGTTGTAAGGCTCAGGCTATTTTGGCATCATACTGCTTACATGATGGGCCTCGCAAACTCTTATGTTATGAATTTGCCTTCTGGTGTCAGTTGTTTGTTAGGCTTTCTTTGCATAAAGTTGTTATCGCTTCTGTTACCTAAAGACATTTGGAAAGCCCGTCAGACGCTATCTTAGAGACTTTCTGTATTAACGTCCGCTTAATTTCTTCAAAGCGTTTCACTTTGCCAAAACAATTTTACTTCCTCATTCTCCTTCTGTTTTTGGTGAAGCTGCTGTTGAATAACTTCACTGATTCGGACAGTATGTTCCTGTTCTCTGCTGCCTATTGGAATGAGGACACCAAGGTAAGTTCCCATGGTTTTTTTCATTTCCACCTCAGTATAATCTATTCTTGTAGGCTGCTGTCCTTGATGCATCTTCTAAGCTGACGCTAGCATTCAGGGCGATTATCTTCGCCTCCTCAGAATTGGCCCTCCTTGAAGGATCATGTCTCGTCCGCATCTTCGGCCTCAGGCTCCTGATCTCATGGATATTTATTCAAGCTACAACTCTCAGCTAGGATTGCCTTTTTGAAAGATTAATACGCTCATTCACTTAATATCAGCTTATAATCAACCTCGCATTCATGATATTCCTAAGATTTGATATCACCGGCTTATAAGTTAGCTTTGTTTCTGCTTCTAATCTCCATAGCACTTCTATTTCATTCTGGCAAGGAAACCCCGAGA
>NW_024088244.1:0-45227 GCF_009730915.1 Dioscorea cayenensis subsp. rotundata
ATGGACTTTGTGCAATACTAGTGTATGATCTTCGTCATTGTGATTTCATTAAAGACGTCAAATGCGATCTACCGCGTGCTGATGTGCGCCCATTCATGTGGCCTCGATGAAAAGTGTGTGATTCGTGGAGCATTTCGGGCAAAAGTCACTGTATCGGGCCACTGCAGCAAAATCACCATAGTAGTTACCGCTCACAACCTGCTGGAAATCAACTGTGAAATTCACACACAGGCAGTGAAAATTCCAGCACACGCCCATGTGGATGCGACTCCTCCTACAGCCCGCATGTGCTATGTGAGGCGCTTTGAAGGATCTTTTCTCGCTCTTTCCCCATTTTGGAAATCGATCACGGCCAGGGTTTGTAGAGTGCATTGGCTAGGTCTTTTTAGTGGTACTGCTATCAGATTCAACAGTGCTGTTCCTCCGAAGATGTTATTAGGGAAGCTGTTTGTCAGCATCGATCCACACAGAGATGTGCCCTAGGCTCGGACGAGAGGGAACCCTTGAGAAGGACAAGTGGGCGACTCCACAAGACCATCAATACGTATCATGAGGGCTTTTACTTATGGATTGCATATATTTTTACATCTCGACGTGTTGTTTATTGTATATTGCTCCATTGGAGAGCTAAACCCTAGTGGGTGCTGGACTTTGACGAAACCCTAGGATGATCATTGACCTTATTATGTAATTGACATTTTAATCTAGTTCCAACCTTGAAATGCTCGTTGATTTGATTTTCCTTATAGAGTGACACTAGGTTGAGGAATCTATATTGGTAACTTGTGAATGAGTGACACTTCATTATTAGGATTAGACATATGCTTTGCTGCAGAGTACGTTGAGAGGGTGAGTCGAGAGGCAGTGGAGTCTTTCCCTTCCTGCGCTTTCATCCCACCTCCACGCTCCAAGAGTTCTTGCCGCTCACAGAGCAGAAGGCGCGTAAGAGACGAAACTCCACTGGGGCTTAGCTTCGCGTGAGCAACAGAGTGAAGTGTCGAAATAATCCTAGTGCTAGGGCTTCACTACGACTAGGAGTCTCCGTTTCCTCAACCCAAAGGGTTAGATCTATATTAGAAGGTGGGGTTTATCACTTGGAGTGCCTAGAGCTATGCAACCCTTGCACAACGTGCGCTGAAGAGTTCCTTTCTCGCATGTGGCATGGTGTAGGGTTAGCCACTTGCGACCGTTTGGGGACCATGTGCTTTTAGGACTTCACAACCCATTAAACACCGCTAGGGTGACATGTAATGATTAGTCTTGCACTTGAAACAACAGTCCTAGGCTGACATGTCCTGGTGCCCTCATTGTCTCATCGATTGCCTCCTCTATTCTTTTGCACCCTCTTCTCTTTACTTCTTGGTTTCTTTACTTGTATTGATATTGTTCACACCACTCTTGAATCATCTTCACCATAGTTAAATAGCAATTCTAGTGTTTCGAAAGCACTATTCCTTATGGATACGACTTCACCCACTCAAAGGGAGTACTTTAATACTTTGACAACCCCACGACTTATGATACACACCGCAAGGGGTGTGTCATAGAGCTGACTAAAAACCATATTTTTGTGACTCTTTTAGTATTATTACGCTAAATTAGTAGCTTTTAATGGAATATATGGTGATGGAGAAACGAATTAAAAGAAAATATGATAAGTAATAATATTATATTTTGAAAATATGCATCATATCATAAAAAGGAACCGAGCTTAAAAGAAGAGTACCAAGGGTCATAACCCCATCGGTAATTACATATTGTGAAAAGCTTAGTAAGAGGCATTTAAGAGATCTTAGTATGAGTCTAGCCTTGACACGAAAGCTGTAGTTACAGTCCCTCAATCGTGAGTGTAGACTTGTTGCCCAAAACCGGTCGGCGTAAAGTGAGAATGTGCAAGCTAGATGATAAATTCCCAGCTTGTATGCATGCCTTTTGTCTATGTATCATTTGTCACTTTCGTCAAAGGAAAAATAGATTAAGGTACACATGCACTTCTTGTTATTTATATTGGTGAAAAAACAAAATTATCTATTAGTCCTGAGAAGTTTACAAATTTCTCAATGAATCCCTCTAATATTTTTCATAATTTTCAAACCCTCATAAAATTTTTGTAATAATTAGCATCTTAATATTTTCTACATAATACTATAAATACCCATGCATTTTTGACCTTTATCAAGTGAATTTCTCTCCACACCTAGGCTAAAGGCAGCGTGATCCCGAGCACTAGTGAGCTTGCTCCCCTTATGGCTAGTAGAAAGAACGCTATAAAGCTCCCTTTATGACTAGTAGAAGGTGTGTTATAAAGCTCACCACTGCTTTGGCTCGTCACAACTCCTTCACACCTAGAATAATTATTAATTCTACATGAATTTGAGTCTAAGAATAAATAATTTTAAAAAATATTAATTTTTTATGGATATAAAAATTTTAAGAGATCACCAGTTATATTTCTTAAAAATAAATAAAGTTTTCATTTAAATTTTTTTAAGCTTTGCATGCAATAAAGTCAATCTTTTACATTTTAGAGACAACTGAATATAAGGGTATAGTTTATGAGTTAAAAACACACTTCTGTGATATAAACTCCTCTCACTATCAATATTTGTTTAAACTTCCTTCAATGAGTTTTGCTAAAGAAGGATTCATGAAATCATTATAAAAGCAATATTTATTTAACTAAATCATGATTCCCAGTCCAAATATATATATATATATATACTAATAATAATAATAATGTGGACAAATGACCCATATACATACCTAATCCTCAACCAGGGATGGAATCTAGGGGGCTAAGGACAAAATATAAATACATATATATATATATATATATATACATATGCCATCCAACATAAAAATTATTTCCAATATAAAATAGTGTGACAGTATAACTTTTGATTACATAAACATCATTGCACAATTATCGTCATTACAAGCACCGAGTAATCAACTATTGGTTGAACATGGTAGTGCTAACAATCATCCATTTAGATTAGTAGATATATTACTAAACTTTATTTAATTATACATGTATACATTCTAAGACATATATACTAATGTTTATTTAATGTCTGATGTCCTCAACATTCAACTCATTGAGGTATTTAATCAAACACATTGCCGTCACATCACAAGAATAAAGCTTAGCATTCCATGTTCTATTTTTTAACCCATAAACTTTATACATTTATCCTCATTTGCATAATAAAGCAAAACATGATCAAAAGAAAGAAAAAAAGGTAGGGGAAAAAAATACTAATACTAATATACTCGTTGTCATTAAGCCTCTGGCTCAGAAAGGTGAGCATACCCATTTGTATGCATGTCACCTAAATTTTTTGCTGGCATTGTTTTCGACAAGAGAGATCCTGGGTAATGTTTTGACCTATAAAGCTTGGTAGCAAAACCCTTGGAGCCATTCAAAACACCAAGCCCTTTAGATCTTTCCTCCATGGCAAGCCTATGCTATTTTCTTAACTCCTGAAATTTTGTTTCATTCACAACTTGATAACCCATGCAAGTAGTTAGGACAAGTTCGTTGCTGTCAAAGATAGTCACTAATGCAAGGCTTGCATTTGAAAATTTACAATAAAGAAAAATCCTAAAACCTAGCAGCCCTTTATTTAGCTAACAAAAGTACAACTCCAAGATAATATATTAGACTTAAGTGTCTAGGAAATACCATATAACTCCATCAATGCAACTGTTGTGCAGAATAACATTACATGATTTCCATCAAAGAGAAGCACATCCCACACACAATGAACTGAAATTATATATGACAAACGACCATAAAAAACATATGAGTTGTTGCAACATGCTGATTTATAATAATAATAATTAGCACGAGAAAGTAGCACATTGTAATCATAATGAGCAATCAGTGCATTATCATGGTAAATAATTTTTGTTGTGTCAAAATGAAATGCAGTATGACTCGAAGTAAAATCTGACCACTTTCCCAAGGAAGCATACTGACAAAAATGGAAACTAATTTTCTGACTTAGTAGACTACAAAATTAAAATAAAAAGATAGCACTACAAAATTGATAAACATTTGCGTTTAAATTATCACCCACACATTATTACACTTTACAGTTGCAAGAAATTGAGTGATGAAAAGATTATAAATAATTATATTTAATGAAATGAAATTATTGCCCACACTACTGAACTCTTTAGCTGCACGGGAGACCCTCCTTCCATCTAAAATCATGCATGCAGCTCCATACTAGATAAGTTCCAAAATTCATATAAGAACTAAAAGAACCTATTTATCAAATGAAAAATGTCATTCAAATTATCAAACCAACCATTGCTAATAAATAAATATATAAATAAATAATAACCCAAAGAAGATTTCAAGATAAAATTCCAACTTCAGTTTTTTAATTACAATTGGGGTGATACTTATTTAATCTATTTGTCATAAGATGTGATATAGATGCAAAATATTCAAGAATATAGAGAGGTATTTAATAATCCAACAATCCATTTTCTGAAAAATTTCCAATGAATGTTTGATTAGAGGAGGACTTTTCTTCCCTAAAATATAGAAATGTTTTTGTTACTCCATACATGACAGAATGTAGTTTCTTGCTTCTAACTAAAAGAAGCAATGACAGCCTTCTTAAGTTTGAGAAACTAGGATCACATTCCATGAAAGCAAAGGATCTAATTTGAAAAATCCATACTTTCTTTAGGTATAGAGTTTACAAATGTCTAATGAAAAATTATTGAAACTTTTTTAAAAGGATACAAGAATAAAGTAAGACAACAAAGCACTAAACAATTACGTGAATTAGTGAATACCTTGATTGTAACATAAATTGCCACCTTCATATGCCAAACTATCCCAATATTCTCCAACAGCAAATTCGAGATTCAAGGCTACAATGTATTCCTTCACATATACACCAGCGAAGCCTCTGGAGAAAAATAAAATCCATTATCAGAAAAGCACCATAGTTTAACCAGACAATAAATTTCAATTTCATTTGAATATCTGTATCTCATGATTTATACAACATGCTCCTGATCAGCACCATATATTAGTTCTGATTTTACAGTAGTGCTCTATTTTGCTACATAAACTAAGTACTATGTGACCAGAACTCTTGAGTATTCTGGCAATGTCAGGGCACAAGTAACTAGCCACTGAAAATTTTTTAAGGAAATATTTTAAAAAGCATATCAAATTGATAGAATCTTTCATGAAGGCAAAATCAAAATTGAGGGTAGACATCTCACTACAAATCTTTGCACACCCCATATGATCATGTTTGAAACTGAAAGAAGCCTCCTTATCAGCAATTTGACCTTGATAAGAGCAATTTGTTTGACAAACATCACCACTGTTGCTTCGGCATGGTTTAAGCTTAGGAAGTGATCTTTTAGTTCCTCCAAGTCTAGGGTTAAAATCAACTGAAGATTTAGCTGTTGGATGAGAACTTTAAGGACTTTGGGCAACATATTTCCTTTTACGTATCAATGGAATGATGTCTTGGAGGGGTGTTACTATATAAACTATTCCAACAACTCACTAGGCCAGTTGGTACAAAAAGGCCACATTTAAGTGGTGCAAACCATGATTGTGAGACAAAACCATAAAATGCTAAATCTTATAATCATCCAAAAGTTCCTTTGTATTTTAAGGAAGCTATTATTAATATAAATAAATATAACTGCTTTTCTAAATGGCATCAAACCTTTATTTTGGATTTTCACTTTCTATGAGTACTGCATCATTATTGTTGAAAGCTTTTCCTGTATAATATTACAGGATCAGTGGGCTTTGCAAATGCTATCATCCAGGAAAACTGAACAAGTCATGCTCCAAAAAATTGCAACTTTGTGGAGCTTTTCCGAAAACTGCCAGATCACTTGCTTGAGAACTAGCAAGACAATAGTCCAATCCTAAAGAAAAAAAAATAAAACTCAATAAATAGAACACATATCACTAAGAGCTCAATGCAAATAATGTCAATTTAGAAGCAAAATAGTAGAAAGCTATCCTATCTGATCATGACAGGAACATCAACCAAACAGCAAGGTTTAAATTTTGAACATCAAAGTTTGCAATGAGGGGCACTGATCAATCCTGTAAAATTAAGTACCAGATTTTTGTAAATGCCTGTCAACAACTTTGTATATAGCGAGTGTCAGGTAAATATATGGCAATATATATTGTTAAGAACAATAAATTTGAAAGTAGATGTGGATCATGACTTGAATGGATCAGATTGACACATTCGCAAGAGAAGATGGTGTTCAGGATATACCTCACAAAAGCAATATGGATATCAGCATCATACCTTGAACAAGTTAATTGGATGTGACAGCATGCTTATAAGAAAATCACTAAAATGTTCAAAATTATCCAAACATTAGCAAGTCGTTTAATTTAACCAGAACAATATGTTTGCCTCTTGTGGGTATCATTCACATCATTCACATCAATCACTGTTTATAATAATAACATAACAGTTCTGGGTATTTTAGTTTTTCAGCAATAAACTAATTTAGTTATTGTGCATTGTGATAAACTAGTTGCAGATAGTATGAAACTTCAAATAAGCTCAACTTTAAAACATATATTAAGGTTAATATTATTTCATGGAATCATATTATATTAGCCAAATGGAGACACAATTAAAGAAATATTGATAAGACAAAATTCAGATCCATGGGAAATTGATAAATGGTTGTGGTTTTAAATATGAAGTACACCTAAGAGACTCATGAGACCATTAAAGTGTTGGACATCCATTAGAATGCATAGGTACACTAGAATTTCAACTTTTGCCAAACAACTCTCAGGACCTTATACCAATGACTCACCTTCTGCATGTGTATAAATGTAGCAGTCTGCATATCAACACAAACAAAAAGTGAATAATATTAAGCACATTGTAAAAAAATGATTCCCAGTATGATGAGACATACTTGCTCTTAAGATATCCATCATACAGTTACCTTCATAAAATGAAAATTTGAAGTAATGGTCTTGAATGTAATCATGCCACTAAAACAAATTAATTGGGCCCTTACAGATAAACCTCAAATTGATATCTAAAATGTAGAGGATAAAATTAAATAAAGGAGGAAATACCAACAACCAGGAATAAATAAAAAAAAAGGATGCAGACATACTGAAAAGCTTGCACCAAAAAAAAAGTATTTTCATTAAAATTTAAGCATGCAGGACTACACTGAGATTTCTTCCATCTGAAGGCACACCTTTGTGGAGAAAGCATCCCTTGGCCCGGATATGTAACAGAAAGTTTTATATCTTTATTAGAAAATTTATCTCTTGAAGAGAACCAGAAACCTTATCCCTGAAAAATATAGTAATCAGGTGCAAAGGAGATGAAGATGGCAACGTACGAAGTAGCTCAGCCTCACTAAGTTTTTAATATATATATATATATATACATATAAAATATTCATATTAATAAATTGTTCAGACAAAAATGTCAGCATCTATCAGACATTGGAAGCCTACTTTTCAAGGTCAACAACTTTGAATAGAATCTCGGGTTCACTCGAGCAGTTTGAAGCACCTATTTCTTCACAGAATGTAGCACCTTTTTTGGATTTGGATGATAGCATGGATTGTGAATTAGTAAGCAACAAAAATGCATATTTCCCTACTCAGAAAAGATGTGCTTTTGCAAACTACATAAAGAACAAAAAAAAAGAAAGTTTTTTGCCTTGCAAGAGAGGAACCTAGACTGAATGTACTTCCTACGAACTAGTTGGTTGTAAAATAAATCTCGAAACAATGGTTGGGACAAAACAAAAGTTTCCATGTTAAACAATTCAGAAGGAGTACAAAAAGATACAAGCATAATTTGGACCACCAAAACTACCGATAAGAAAAACACAAATTTTAAAAGAGCACAAGTTCCATAATCTTGCATTACTAATAACAAAAACCCAAATTTGAAAAATTACTACAATAAAAATACCCTCAAAAATTCCTAAAATAAAAATAGCCTACAATTGAACTATTTTTTTACTTAAAATAGTGATTCATGATTAGAAAAAAAAGCTTTGATTTGGAGAACCAAAGCCCACTTCAAAAGAAAGTGACATAAGCACAAGTTCCACGTTGCTAATAACAAATCGAAAGTTGAAAAATTCCAACAATAAAATTACCCTCCTGTCATATTATGTTTTTGCTTAAGGTGAAAAAAAAAATCCTTTCATTGGAGAACCAAAAACCCACTTCAAGAGATAGTGACATAAGCACAACTTCCACAAACCAATTTCTGACACGCTGGATACTACAAATATGAAAAATTTGCCACCAATAAATGCATAAACAACAAGCAAGTTGTAGTTCAGTTATATTCTAATTAGTGTCATGAAACTCATTTCTAAAGATAAGGAAACAAAAACCTTAATGAAGCAGACAAACATGCATCTTCCTCATTAATAAATGCAAACAGAGTTAAGAATTAGAGTAAAAGACCATAAGGTTTCTCATAAAATTTCAAAAACCCTTATAAGTCCCTACAAAAGTTTCCCATGACCAATACACCTCTACTTATAAACTAAATAAAACCTGATTACTACAAACACAATGACTTCCCACCACAAACAATGGAGATACTAAAGATTACTCCAACTATGAATGAACTCCCACAAATAATAACATAAATACACCTTAAGAGAAGGCTAAAGGAAAGAGAAGAAGAACTAAAAACAATTAACAAGCAACATATCCAATATCCAAGCCACATATACTCAACTGATAATTTGAGTATCATGATTTCAATGAAGGATGATGCCCACCAAAAAGGGAAAAATGTCATTCATGGAGATAGGAGTCATCACCCATGCTTACTGACACTACTTGGATAAATCCATGCCAATGAAAACAAGAAGGGCCATTTGTTCTCACTCACAATGATGAACATCACTGAGTGCAACTAATTTCCTTATTAACAAGGGTGAAGCAAATATGACAAGATCAAAGTGACACTTGGAACTTCTTTTAAACATAGTGGTAATAAATTATATGCAACTAGTGACAGCTGGAATTTCTTTTAAACCTGGATTCTCTCAATACTTCTTTTGTTTTAAAATGCCATGGCAACACATATAGATTACGTTAAAGTTCACTTCAATATAGTTGCTTCTTGAACTTAGTAAACTATTTGCCAGTAGTTGCATATAAGATATTTTTGCGCAAGAAAAAAAATAACATTAAGCATAACCTTGGTCTACCACATATTGGCCTTCTCATGTAGAAGACGGCTTCAAGGGCAAACAAACACCAAATGTCATGTTACTAAATCTTGTCAATCCTCTGTAGTAGAAAATTACATCATAAATGATTTACTCGATAAATAATGTCTTTTAACAAATCAATTGATAAAATTCCTATATCAGCCATGAAATCCTATGAAACCTTAACAAATGCTTGCAATTAAGAGAAAATATTCAGGGGGTGGATCGAAGCATTCACTGCTACACACCAAAATGACAATATATTTTATATCCTTGAAACAATGTGGGATCATTGGACACATGTAGTTTGATTACCATCTATCAAGCAACAGAGCCCAGAGTCTAGGCATCTTCTTCTGCTAGTTAACCATTTGTCCTTTACATCAGAACTATTAGAGCATTTTAAAAAAAAAGAGAACCGAAAGAACACAAGAACAACAAGAATCCCTTATGAGGAAAATATACGGTTTCCAAAGGGAACACCCATAAATGAAATCTACTTTGATGGCTAGGTTTTAAGACAAAGACATTTACCCAAAAATCAGCATCTGTCTTAGTAATAGCACACCAAAAACTCTAAAATTTTAATATGCACAAAGAGCTTTAATAGTATATAGTCACATAATAACATACCAATTTATAGTCTGAATGATTATCAACCACTGATAGGAACAAAAAAAGGGTTACCTCGTCCTATAGTGAATCCTCGTGCGCCATCAAGCATGCATGGCAGTGGCGGTTGCTTTGGCAGAAGTTGGCTGCTCAGAATGAATTGAATGGCTAGGAGGAGGAGTGCCAATGGCATAGCCTCTGGTCTTGTGCATGTTGTGATGCTACCCTCATCCTGACCCCCTTCGTCCCCAACCACGGTCTTTCCCTTGTTTATATATTCCCCCGTTCCATGTCATTGGTTTCTTCACTTTGGCAAAAGTCCAACTGTAGAAGGATATAAAAACCTAAATCTAAAGGCTGACAAGCAATATCTGAGACTTTTTTAGTTCCCACATTTTCTCACAATTTCATTTTAAGCAAAAATTAGAATAAAGAAACTAGATAATTTATTTATAAACAATATTAATGAAGTCAATTTTACTCTAAAGTAACTAAGGGCAAGAGAATTAGATAACTAATTACCAGATGATGCTCATGTGACAGACACCTTTGAAGGATGAGAGATATCATCACTCATCCTTTCATGTGGTTGGTTAGATGATGTGGAAACATCCTCCTCTCCATCCAAATCACCTTCATGCATTCCCTTTCTTCCTTGACCCACAGAACCGTTAAAATACTAGGGTCCACTCTGAAGAAAATAATGAATTCTTTCAATGTCAAAAAATTGTTGTGGATAATAGTGCTTGTAAACTGCCTGTTAATAATATTCAGATGTACCAAAAGGTTAGTTTTACTTTAAACTTGTGCCAAAAGGTTGTTTAAAGAAGTTAAGAGCTACATACCTACCTTAAGGCTACTTCCTGCAACAATTTGAATGGCAATGTTGTTGCCCATAGAAGCAATTTGCTGACCAAATAATCTCTAGGTCCTTCATGAAAAGAAAATAAATGCTAATGCTGAAAAGAAAATGTGAACATTAAACTCCATGATTTCTGACTGTTTTTAATTTCACTCATGCTAGAACTGAATTAAGTTTTGACTTTGATTATGCCTAAATTGACCTAATCATATCTGTTAATTTTGGCTCAAATTTGCTTAAATTTCAGCTACAATAAATGTGGTCTTGAATGAATTAGAACGATTAAAAAACACCAGGGTCTTAAACTCGGAGCCTCCCACCCTCACACATCAATATACAATACTAGCTCTATCATAGCACTATGCCAACAACATCACCCGGGTCTACTCCAAGCCCCTCCTCATTTCCTCACAAGTCACAACACTACACATCACATCATCCTCAAATCACTTCACTTCACTTCTCTCTAACCGAATAAATCCCCAAATAAAATCGTCATCTCCAAATAAATAAAAATAATAATAAATAAATAAACAAACAACTCAAACATGCTCAACACATGCATCCAGATAGTAGAAACCACCACCGATATATGTCAGATGTTGTTAACCCCAGCCCAGCCCAACGGGCAACAACACACACTCATCTCCTTAATTTCATTGGTCACCCAAACAATACTCATTCCCTCCACCTCCAGACACATCATGACATGTCATCTCTTGCGGGTGGTCCACTCCAAGCCCCTTATCGATCTCCTCACAACACACACATCATCATCCACACCACTAATACATACATTAACTCAATTAATTCCTTCCCCCCCACACACACACACACACACACACACACAAATTCCATGGGCCAAATAAAATAAATAAAAAGTCTCAAAGAAGAGCTATTACCTACTAACCATGAAAACTCAAAAACTTTGATCACCTCCACCACGGAACTAATTGATCATCAAATCCCTTATCATCATCATCATCTCCAGCCAGTCTTCACCGCGGTGGAAATTCAGAACCCAAGAGCTTGTAAATTACTCTCTACCTGCCTTTTATAGAAGTTTTGGGATTGGGGGTACTTTACTTAGACTGAAAGTTTCTTAATCCTTCCATGTCATCCCAACCCAATAAAAAGAACCACTCTTTCCATTTCCCTTCTCCCCCACCTATCCTCTCCTCTCCTTTCTTTTATATCTACAAAGTCATTAATTAAGTGATCACATTGAGATGATCATTATTAACACAATAAATAAATAAATAATGCAACCACAAAAATCAAATGTTAATTATTAACTCAAAGAAAATCAAATGTTTGTTTTCAAATAGTACAAATAAAAGAAAATTAATTGTTTGTTTTCAATTAATACAAACAACTGTTTACTGATTTCAAAGCTCCACAACACCCATTCAAAAGTTAGTCATTTCACACAACACTCCAAATTCTAAAATAGCACAGTTCCACAAACAAGAACCAATATAAAGTGAAATAATATAACATACAGAGAGAAAAAAGAATTATTACACTGGCAACACAAGAAATTAATGTATTGATTGAATGGTACATCAAACCTATTGGGAATAAGACAATATGATGAGTTGGGAGGAATTCACTATGAACAATGAATAATATGAAAACCCATATGATTAAAATTATAACCTTATTGCCTAAAAGCTTGAGCAATATTACAGTAAAATAAATTATATACATAAAAAACAACTTGAGGACTAAAAATGTAGACTCTCAAAGAGCTTTTAACCTTAAGTTTGGATTGCATTCATGTTAAAGTCCATATTAATATAAGTTTTGATTATAAGCAATTGGGTAAGAGTTATGACACACGCACACACACACACTCACACATATATATCGCATTGGAGATTTGACTTTCGATCAGTCAAGGAAACCAAATGATTAATATTGGTGATAAATTAGAAATTAAATCATAAACTTTTGATGTATTTATGATAATTTAACTAGTATTTTTAATTTGAATAAAGATAAGAATATATATATATATATATACATACATATACATGCATATATATATAGCATTCATAGTTGATAAAGCAAGATGAATATTATTACAAGCCTTTGTTGCAAATAAAATTTCCAGCCATATGCTCCCAATCAACATATATTTGTTGTACTCTTAGAATATACAAGTGTTTGAGGAAAGAATCAGTGAATTTTTCAAAATATGCGGCCAATCAACATATTCTCTTTCAGCAATCCTTGTAAATTACTTCGTCGTTATTGATGCACATTGCAGCAAACTTTAATGACATTTGACTCTTCCAAGTTCACTACATCAAAGATGGCAAAACAATGAATTTACAGCAAAAATAAATTCCTGCATCAAAGAAAACTGACAAAACTAAAGGCAAACAAAAAAATAAATTCCTCTACTCAAGTTACAAGGAGAATATTTACATACCTTCACCTCCATGACACATCTTTTAGAGTTCATGCTTATTTCTTTAGTTGACCTCAAAAAATTGGGAGTTTCAATAATCAAAGAAAAATTCCAAATGTCAACTAAAACATGCAATCCCAATTAAAAGAATAAGTTTCACTACTATTTATGGTTCCTCCCATGTGTAAGCATTAAGTCCTTCCTACTTCGCTTTCCTTCGTCCTTCCTACTTCGCTTTCCTTCGACTCAAATCAAGTTATGCAAACAAAAACTTATTAGACAATGAGGTAGCTTTCACAATGAGGTCGGTAGCTTACACAAATCCCCTCAGGTAGTCCTTTCTCTCAGAAAAATTAACAACTACACATTGACGCTGCATACTATTAATTACTCAGGAGTAGCTTTCATACATCAAAAAGGTAGCTCTTTCTGCCCATAGAATAGTAGCTTTCACACATCTCCTGAGGTAGCCCTTTCTCTCTTTTATTATCAAAAACACACTTGTAATGCATAGTATCTAATTATAAGAGATGTTTTCACATAATAATGGTGGTAGCTTTTTCTACCCTTAGAACAGTAGCTTTCACACATCCCTTGAGGTAGCCCTCACTCCAGGTAAATCATCAAGCACACATTCCTTTAGCATAGTGTCTACTTACCTTAGAGCGGCTTTCACACTATAAGGGTGGTAGCTCTTTCCTCCCTTTAAAAACTAGTTTTCACACACATGGTCAAACTAAGTTTCTATTCATAACAACTTTCTATAAGCATCTAGATTTCTATATAGTAAATACTGAGCGATCTAAAGATGTGTGAAGGAATTAAAAATAAAGTAAAACCAATGATTAACTCAAAAAAAGAAATTAAAATCGATAAATGTCATTTTCCTAGAATAAGAGACTCCCAAACAATGCTACATCGGCCCTCAAAAGTGCATTCACCTGCGTATAATTAGGGTAATTATTTAAGCAATTAATTTATTATTGTTAAAAATTAAAGATTTAAAAAATAAGAAGAAGAAGAAGAAGAAAAATACTGTGTTAGTGATTACAGAGGCAACAATCATCAAGGACATAGCATCACAAAATTCACCTAAATTTACTTAGCATGGTTTGACAATTTTATCTATTATAATCATAAAACTATATATGTTTATAAATGGGAAAAAAAATAATTTTCATTATTTTCTATAAATGAGGCTCAACAAACATTAGTGTTTGTGTACTTAAAAATAGGACAATTATTTCTCAATGTAAAATAATACATGACAATACCATGTGTCTTTCCATGTTTCTATAATTTCTTCTTACTAGAATTTGATCATCACTCCAAGTTTTCTCTTTGGTTTAAATAAACTCTATTTTCTAATTTGTTGTTGTTCTTGTTTCAGAATAGCTTGTGGTTCAATCAATTGTATTTTTCTCCTCTTCTTTTCCACAAATATTTTAAAAAAATTTAAATTAAAAGATATATATATATATATATATATATATATATGGATGCATAAACACAGATACAAACCTTGTTGTTATTGTTGTCTTTCAATGAACTTCCTCTTGGAATTCTCTAGTTTTGCTTGGAGGGATACATCATCAAGAGAAGCCAAACAATCCTATAAAATCCAAGTTATTCCAAGTGTTAGTTCTGCTACTAATCTTTAGTAAACATTGGTTATAATTTCAACTTTAATATTACTACCTTCTCAATAGAGTCCCCATTAGAAGTACTTATTTGTTCACTTTTTAATTTACGATGTTCAATGAATGAAACGATGATTCTTTTTCTATCAAGTGTGATAATTTTGTTAATGGAATCACTATCTTTACTTGATTTTGACTCTGTATTGTTGAATTTGAGCTGGTAACTTTGCATGACTTTAAAATTTTTGGTTTTGAATTTATTTCATTATTTTGATAAAGTTTTGAGCATCTCTCTGAATTATCATCAGTGAATGAATTGCATGGAGAAGTAGATTCCTCCTTCCTTTAAGTACAAATCTTCTATTTATTTTGATTCATAGGCTTGTGATTATTGTCTTCAATATCACCATCATGATCACTGATTTCGTCAAAAAGCTACACCACATAAACAAATTTATAAGTCAAAATTTTAATAGTTAAAAGCTGAATAAATAAACCAAAATATTAAAATCAGCGCCTTAACATGATCAAGGCATGCAACTTCAGTGAGGAAGTTCTCTACTTCATTAATTGGAGGAAAATCACCCCATAAATTATCTGCAACATTGATTATCTTTTTCTTGCTTGTAATCCAATTCAATGCGATTAGGAACTCATAAATATATGTGCATATATATATATATATAAATATATAACATGAGAAATATATGAATACAACTGCATACTCATCATGAGTACTGTGAGAAGCATTGATCTATGAGTTGAGAAGCAATTTAACTATTCTGTCTCTTTGTTGCAGTAACTCTTTTGGATATTGAGATGTAGCAATATTAATGGCCATTTCTATCATTTCAAGTATTTCATCAGCTTTCATGCAATCAAGAGACCTTTTCATGTCATCCAAATCCATTGATGATGATGATGTATTTGCAGCAGCATCAACACTAGCACTAAAATATATAGCCATGTCTCCGTCAATTCAATGCAGTCTGTCTCTGTAGATATACATGTGAAAAGTTAATTAATGAGAGGATTTGATTTGAGGACACAAGTACATGTTGTAATATATTTGAATTTGTAAGTGTAGCTTCTCTTCATATATACCTATTTTAACTACTTTATTATCATGCATTATTGTCTTTCTTTAATCAATTGTCATGTTCATGTTATTTTGATTCTAGGTGAGATTAATTTTAAGTAAATATAATTATAGTCCTGAATCAATCTGAAATTTAAAATTAACTAATCACACCTCTAATAATGTATTTGGTATTTCATTTATTTAAATAAAAAATTAAACTCATAACTTGTCTATAATTTTAGAAAAAGAAAAAAAAAATCTTTTGTGAATAAAGGGTTAGAATAACCTTTTTAATCAATAAGATTAATAATATTATTATATAATAATCTGAATAAAAACATAGAAGTTAAAAGCCAAAAAAGACAAAAGAGGAAGGTTAAAAATAGAATGTACTGGTTCTTGATTCTTGACCAGAAGAAGAAAGTAAAGAAGAGGGATTGACGATCTTTTTTAATAATATTTTTTTAAATATTTAATTTTCCCACCAAAATTACAATTTAGGCAGGAAAATTACTTGTTTTGTAAGAATATATCCGGATTAATTTATCCGATCTAAGATATATTTTTAAAATTTAAAAAATAAATTTAAATATTTACAAAACTGTTATATATATCCGGATGATGATGTATATCCTCATGGCATGATTTTTTTTTATTGTAAATTACTTTTTAATTTTCATGATTTTTTTAAAAAGTTATATTAAAAATTGTCATATCAAAATCAAGCTACCATCTAACGATATGTTTTTAAATATTTTAAAAAAATTTAAACATTTAAAAAACTGTTATTTAAAATTACAAGAAACACCAATTATAAGGTACTTTTCATCAATAGATTTAATACAATTGACTAACTGGAACACAAACATTATTTTTCAATGTTTTCTTCTTCCTAAAGTACAACAGTATTGCTTCCAAGTTTCTATATATCTAATAATATGCCATAAAGTATATCCATGTATAGAGTACATGCTAATGTTGTATACATATTTGATGTTGGTATTTGCAAATATTAAACTTCTATGAATGCTCTAAATTGAGGCTTGGAATTGGATAAAATAAGGACATGAATATTTTTGAATGACTATTAAATTCACAGCTCTCAAGCACCATCTGCTTACTGCAGGCCAAAATTAGAAGCTAGGACTATAGAAGTGTTTTTTCCCACCCTTTAGTTTGCTTTTAAGATGATGGATGAATCAAGGGTAAAACATTTCATAGACCTATATACCACAAATTTGTATGAAAAGCCCATTGCAAGATATGAGCATATTTGCTGACTAAGATTTCACAAGGGTCGTTCAACTGCAGCATGGTACATTTCCAAAAGTGGTAGTCAAAGCACGGATATGATCTCTTGTGTATCAAAGAAACGCATTTCTTGAAGCTATGACAGCTGGGTTGGGTTGCCTAAAGTTCTTCAGGTGGTATGTTACTGCAAAAAGTTGAGATTAATGTTACGTCAAAGAAAGATACAATTAGAAAGTTGATTACTACAGCATGATCAATTACTGACCATCAGTAGAATGAACCTTTTCAAATTGCAGAGTTGATTAAATTTAGCATTTCTAACCAGGTGATGACGTAATATGTTCAACCGTGCAACACTTTCAAATTGCTATGGAGAATTTATGAAACTTTATATTCTTGGATCATAAACTGTGGGAAATAAGACTAAATGGTGAGTAGGATATGAGGCCTCATTTTCAAAGGTATTGCACATGTTGATGGACTCATGCACTCCAAATATTGTAAACATGTGATTCTAGTTTAGCAGTGTACTGACCTGTTAAAGCTTTCCACTTATTACGCCAAACATTTACCTTTCAATGTTTTATATTAATTGAGCAATAGCTAGAATAGATTGTTTCCATTATATTATATGAAATCAATTAGCAAGCACCCTTACCTATATGTTGCATTAAAGTATGAAACTGAAGTAAAGATGGTGTTCATGTTTCTATCCTAAAGCACATGACCTACCAACAGGTAAATGCTTGTATTTAGGTGGTCATGAGGAAATAGGTTAACCTATGCTATCTCAATTATAAGTTTATTAATAATTGGGTATTCATCAGCACATAAATGAAGGGCCAATGTCATAGATGTTGCATGGACATGTTATAGAGGTGGTGAGCACAAACCAGGCAGCGGAAATAGTTTTCTAATATCTGTTTCTCATTAGGGAGGACTAAAGTTTAGTGCCTTAAAAGATTAACATCTATGAAAACAATTAAAAAATACACTAATAATAGGAGAGGCCAGGATATGTGGGAGAAGTTAATAACCTGAAGGATGTAGTAACATTATATCTCTAATCCTCCATTAAACATAAATAATTAACAAGTTCAAGATTGGTAATGATAGCATTTGCACCATGAATATGTGGGTGCTGGTCATTTCCCTATTCATTCTCTTGATGTGTGGAGGTTTGAGTGGCATATCACGATCTGATATCTTCTGATTAATATCATCGTCTCTATGGCTGCGGCAAATCCGGATGATAAATAATTACGAACATAAATCAGGCAAAAATGCTAAAATTATGAAGTCATAACAATATATAATTAGGATTAATAATGGTATAGAGTAAATTACTTTTGTGCACAATAAGTATCACATATTGCAAATAGCCTATTGAACTACAATGAGAAAAACAGCATAAACAAGTTTGTCACAATGGTAAGAACGGTTGCCTTTAGAAGCAAATCCAATAAAAACAAATAATTCTAATAAATGAGTCTCTCAACAGCAAGCGAAACTTCTTTCATAGATCATACAAAGATGACCCGAGTTATTACTTGACAAACGAAAATAGGAGTGGGCTCCATTTTCCTACTCTCACTAATAACTCCCTAATTGAGTGGAACATGGACAAAGCCAAAAGCTTGTGAGTCATGCAGCAGATGACCCAATAATAAGCTATAAGTAGCATCGAGGAGATCCGATCAGACTTATAGAGAAACAGCCACATCAACCACTAATAATACTTCTCGAGTTGAGTCAAACCCGGGAGAAAAGCCGAAACCCGAAGCCTAAATTCAATCTCCAAATTATTCAATACTCAATCACAAGATCGTTCGCAGAAGAAGCTAATTCGAAGAATATAATGAGGGTATGTATGCATGCAACTAGATGAATTTTCAAAGTACACTGATAAAAATACTCTCAAAAGATATTTAACATATTACATTTATATATAGTTAATAATTTATTTTAATAATCTTGAATTGGAACAAACTTATAACTATAAACCGATTTTCTTAACATGATGTAAAATAAAATAATTCTAGACATTCATGCATATAATAATTCCAACTAAATAAGGAAATCAAGTAGAAACTGATGTCTGTGTTGTTAAGCCAACAACACTCCACTTTCTTGTCGCTCACTTGATGCAATCTCCAATAAACTCTGGTGTTGAACCCAGGCTGACCCTGATCACCCACTACTGGATGAGGCTACGATCCAACGTTGGCGGATGGTTGCATGCCTATGCCTGTATGCCCTATATGCATATTAAGCCCTAATCTATAACTAGATGAATTTTCAAAGAATACTAATAAAAATACTCTAAAAAATATTTGACATATTACAGTTATATAATTAATAATAGTTTATTTTAAGAAATCTTGATTTGGATTTGGACCAAACTTATAACTATGGCATTATTTTGATTTTTGCAAATTTTGTTTGTGTTGGACCAAACATTCATGTAAAATAAATTAATTTCAAACATTCAAGACCACACTTATAATTTTCATTCCCTTACATGCAATGTTGACGTCACTTTCCATAGATGGCGATGCATATCGCATACAACACTATTCATTTTCTGTCCAAAACATAGAACATGTAGCCAACAAATCCAACATATCTATGTCAATTTGAGATAGTCAATCATGAACCTTCACTAATAACTTACAACAATTAGCTGACACAAACCAAACTAAACATAAGAAAAATAGTTTGCCTTTTGGATTTATACTGAAAACCAAAGAAAATCAATGGAATAAACCTTACCGAATTTTTCTGCAGAATCTTTCTCATTATTGATATGTTGCTTTTTTATTGCACATTATTTCAAAATATTCAAGTATGATAGATATATAGCAGTATTAAAAATTTACATTACACATTAGAACAAAGAGTTTCTTCCTCAGTCTCAAATCCGATCAAGAAATTATTTCAACCATATGTTAACCTATATAAACTATGATATTATACTAAGGGAAGAATTTGTACCTTGATTGGAAACCTAAGATCCTTTAAATAGCATCCTGATCTACAATTCCCCATCATGTATGTATAACTTTGTAAGACATCCATTTCATAACATAACAATAAGGCATCATCTGCAATTGTAATAAGCACCTTTCAATGCCTCATAAATTCTACAAAATAGATTAAAAGTGTTATGATGTTCAATAGAATGAAGTTTTTCAAAGGAAAACTCAATGAAATCTAATGATAATTCAAACATGACATATGGCAAACACCACATTGAAAATACAAGATAAGTTCATATTTGGGTTAGAGGAAGATATCAAACCTTCAATCTAACAATCAACTATATAAATTATGCATATCATGTTCTAACAATAACTGATGATTATTGTGTGCTATTTACTCAAACACTAATACACACACAAACATAAACCTCTAATATGCAAAAGATTATGTACCGTAGACATGGGCAGGAACTTTCAAGGACAGTGTGGATCAAGTTTGGTACGTTACTTAAAGGACTTAACTGATATCTTTTCTGAATTGGCTACAAGTTCCCACGTATGGAATTTTGAAACTAAGGGAAGTTGCTAATTTTATTTGCTCATGTAGAACTTCGAAAGCAGCATTACTACTGCATATGTTTAATTAACCAGAAAATTCTATGTTTGGGCGTGAACAACTAAGGGGGAAAAAGAAATGCAGTTGAGCCTTAAGCTCCAATTCCAAACATTTAGGATCAAGTTCTACTGCATGCTCATATGCGAACAATCTACATCAGTTCAGTATATTAAAGCGTTCGATAATTTGATAATTACTACACTCATTTTGTCAAACAAATAAACCTGAATCCTGTATATAAGATTTCCTTCAACACAATTTAACACTTCATGGGATATAAAGATGAAATATAAGAAGTTATTTAACTCATGTACTGAACAATGAACATCAATTAGTTTATTAAGAAAGAAATTGCCTAAGTTGGTCAGAATGATAAAAACATGCTAACCAAGTTCTGGCATCCAAATTCAACAAAATAAGAACTCTCAACTGATGAAGACATCACATCCATTATGAAAAAGAACGAGCATGATCTCCTTCAAAATCTACATGAGCATTTCAATGATGAAAAAGAAGGCATTTACCATTTCTAGGCGACTATACCCTCTTTTAAACTAGAAAACTTCTTTTATCCTAAAAGAAGCTCACTTTCAACCAAACATACAAGATCAAACTACAATAAAATGATGCGAATGGGCAATTGCATCAATTATTTCCCACAAAATCTCCAAAAAAAAAATCATATTTCCAAGAAATTACTGCCAATACAAGAGGGAAAACCATCCAAGAAGCCTTAAAAATCCAAAATCAAGCCAAAAACAATGGAAATGCATGTCCATAAATGCATCTAAACAGAATGCCACCAATGGAAGCCTTTTCAGCTCAAAGCCACAACAATGGAACACAAAAACAAAAATAAGCAGCGAAATTTCACCAATAACACCAAAGAAATCAATGTTCCAAACATTTGACATTTCACTAAAAAACCCAAAATTCCCAAGAAATCATCAACAATGAAATCACCTGATGGAGCTGGCCTCTGATCCTTCTTCTTCAACTTCTTCCTCCCATTGCAATAATATAGCTAAATATATATGAATAATTTTTAGATGTCTGATCAACAAATAAAACAATTTTTAAAGAATATAGAATGCAATTTAATTCTTATGGGTGCGTATATATACATTAAAACCCAAAAGAGCATCAGGATTTCATTTTTTCACGACATGGTATTCTTGTGTAAATGCTCATGGAACATTTTGTTATTTGCTTGAAATTCTGAAAGGAAAAAAGACAAAGATTACCTTATATGAGTGTGATATATATAGAAGATACTAAAAGGGGATAAATTTGAATGGTGCACCAAAGCTAGTTATAATAACAATGTTAGTAACCAATAGTAACTTAGCAAAGAGGCTAGGTAGAAAAATAACGCAAGCAGACAACAGAATCAGGTACCGTGTTTACTCATTGTCAACTCAAAGAATGCTCTCTAATTTATGTACAACCTGAAACTTTTTCAACAACTCGATCCATAATAAGCTTTTTGCTAAGCTTGGAGAAGTGCATGTGTGAAGCCCAGAATTTTTATGATTTTCTAGGAGACAAGCAATTGAGAAGATCAAACAAGATAAATTTCTTATCCTAATTGGAACCTGCAATCACCTCTATCTAACTAATCTCACAACTAGAGTGTTTGAAGCAGCTGTTCTCCCAAGCAAACATTATCATTAATTGTCTAGCATTTCCAACCAGTGTTACTTAGCATAAAATATCCTATGTGTGCCGACGATGAGCATGGGTAACATGATAATATACTCAAGACTTTCCATGCCCATGCTGAGCAAATCCAATTGACAGAATTATCTTGAGCAACATAGCTCTTTTCAGTTGCCACATTTTCTCACAATTTTCATTTTAAGCAAAAATTAGAATAAAGAAACTGGATAATTGATTTATAAGCAATATAAATAAAATCAATTTTACTCTAAAGTAACTAAGGGTAAGGGAATTAGATAATTAACTTACTAGATGATGCTCATGTGACAAACATCTCTGAAGGATGAGAGATATCATCACTCATCCTTTCATGTTGTTGGTTAGATGATGTGGAAACATCCTTCTCTCCATCCAAATCACCTTCATGCATTCCCTTTCTTCCTCAGCCCAGCCCTTACTTATTCAAAAGCCAGAAGCAAGACAAGTTTTTGTAGAACCAGAGGCATAATTCTTAAATAAAAAAAGGAGTGAGAAAATTTAGCCCATGGCTTGAATGAGGAACTGAAAGAAATACAAGAAACAAGTTTCTTCTCGAATATCTTCACATCAATAAAAGTGAACTAAGTACCATGTAATCTACTGCCGAAAGTTTCTAGCCTCCAAGTGTTTTAGAACCATGCAAATAATAGTGAAATAAAAAACAATGCAATACTTGTCCAACAAATAAGATGATGTGACACAAAAGAGGAATGATAAAGCATGCTTGCAAAGAGGAAAGTAGATGAGTTGCATATGAAGTGCATTAAAATATAGTCTTCAAGGAACAGTGAGAAATGTATTGCATACCATGCATCTATGCAATAAACGAACTCTAAGCCCACTTCTTCGGTTCCTCCCCATTATTGAGTTTAACAACCTGTAAGCCACAACAAAACAACTTGAGTTTAATAAATGTCAACCTGTTATTGAAAAGGAATGAATCCCACAGCAAAAGAATTCTGAGAAGATTCATCTTGCAATGGGTCATATATCCTGCTTGAGTATATAAGCCTTTAAATCCATGGGTCATACAATTATAACAGAATGGACATAATATACATTAAGAAACACATGAATTTCCACATATGAATTTATTATTCAGGATTTAGTAGAATCCATTCGCAGCAAAACCAATAAACCATTCCTCTAAACAGCAAGATGATTTTGTGTAACAAAACACTTCATGAAATAAGTAAATGAATGAAAAAGATAAGAGTGCATGTTCAAATTCATGTTATTTTTTCTTGCTAATACTGTGTCTTTTGAAGGACCCAACCCTTTTTCTAATAAAATTGAAAAGCACTCTATAATTAGGGCACAACAAGACATGGGATCTCCAAACTGTAATTCTGTTCAATTTACCACATATAAAACCTTTGATTTTGGTTATTAGATTTACAACTCCACAATACTATCTTCATCACTAGCTTATGAATCAAAAAGCTTTGTATACTCTCATGGAACAATCAATAGTAAATCTTTCAATGCAAAATCAAATACATATATAGCTTCAAAAACAAGTGAAAATTAAGCAAGAACAGTTGGAAATAACAACAACAACAACAACAACAACAACAACAACAACAACAACAACAACAACAACAACAATAATAATAATAATAATAATAAACATTATCTTTTACCAAAATTACCAGATGATTCACGGTTTGAGAACCAAAGATGATGATCCCTAGGATGCAAATGACTCTAATAAACCAACCACCGATGTCTTTCCGATGTTGTTATAACATACCCAACAACACTACTCATCCCTCCCTTTCACTGTTCACCTCCTTAAAATTAACCCTTAAATCAGAACCTTTTCACTATTAACTAGTAAATTGAACACATCACCTCATCCAATAAACATGGTCTCCAGACATGTCAGACACATTAAATCATCCGCATCACTTCTCTAACCAATATATAAACCCCCAAATCCGAAGAACATCCAACAAAAAACCTCCTCCAGTCATAACATGTCATCTCCTGCGGGTCCATCCACTCCGAGTCCCTCATCTCCTCACAACACATCATTCGCATCATTTTAAAAGAAGATTGAAGATCAAACCCATGGACACTTCTCCTCCAGGCACCACATCATCCCCAAATCACTTCACTTCTCTCTGACTAGTAAATAAATCCCCATGCCCAAATTAAAAATAATAAAAATAATAATAATAATAATAATAATAATAATAAAACAACAACAACAACAACAACAACTATGTGGAAATCCACTGAACTAATAATGGATAAGAAGACCTACTAACCATGGAAACTCAAAGACTTTGATCACCACCAAGCTCTGATCATCATCATCTCCTCCATGGACCAACTTCAGAATGTAAATTGAATTGAACACCACCCTGCTTGCATGCCTTGCCTTTTTATAGAGGGTTGGGATTGGGGTGGCAAATGAATGGTGGAGATTAAGTTATCACATTGAGATGATCATCATTTCATTAGAAATCCAAAGTACTAATAAAAGATATTTTTATTCTTCACATTGAGAATGGTAAACAAAACCACTCTCATCTTCCTCCCCATGTTAATGCTTTACTTTGACATCCCAACCTTTCCCTCAAAGCAAAAACAAATACACACCCTTCTTTCCATTTCCCACTCCCCCTTTCCTTTACCTTCTCCCCCACCTCTCCTCTCTTTTTATATCTACTAATTCATTAATTAAGTGATCACATTGACATGATCATTAATAACACAATCAATAAATCAATAATACAACCACAAAAATCAAATGTTAATAATCAATTCATAATAAAATCAAATGTTTGTTTTCAATTATTACAAACAATTGTTCACTCATTTCAAATCTCCACAGCACCCATTCAAAAGTTACTCATTTCACACAACACCCCAAATTTTGAAATAGCACAAGCTCCACAAATTGAAACCAATATGAAGCTAAATAATAGAACATACAGAGAGACCCAAAAAAAAATGAGTGGGATATATATACTATCTTCTGTTGGGATTATATTATCAACACAAGAAAGCAATGTATCAATTGAATGATACATCAAACCTATTGGGATTAAAAACATAAGTATGATGAGCAATATTGCAGTAAAATAAATTACATAGCAGCTTATTTGAAGTAGGAATAAAAATGTAGACTCTCAAAGAACTTTTAACCTTCAGTTTGCACAAATTGCATTAATGTCAAAGTCCATATACAGCAAGAGTATCAATAATTTACCAAAAGTTTCGAATCACCCAATTGTTTGTGTGATCGGTTCACAACAAGGAATAATGTGAACTTGTGTGAGGCAAGCAATCACCCAATTGCCTGTGTTATCAATTAACAAGAAAACCAACATACGATGAATTAGCAAATAAAACCAAATTACCACACACACATGAATAAAATCTACCTGAAATTCCAAGTCATCGAGAATAAAACACAGCACCCAAAAAGATTAGAATTGGAATTTCGACACTCATTAATGAGTACCAAATGATAGATGATCAAACAAATATTAAATCACAAACTTCTGATGCAATGTTGATAATTTCACTGATGTTTGTAATTTGAATAAAGATATGAAGAATATTTAATGTCATCCACAATTGATAAAGAAGATTAATATCATTACAAGCCTCTTTTGCAAATAAATTTTCCAGCATATGCTCCCAATCAACATAGATTTGTTGTATTTTAAAATTTTACAAGTGTTTGAGAAAAAAATCAATGAATTTCTCAAAATATGCAACCAATCAACATATCCACTTTCAACGATCCTTGTAAATTAATTCTTCATTATTGATGCATATGGCAGCAAACTTTAATGACATCCAACTCTTCCAGGTTCACTACGTCAAAGATGGAAAAACAATGAAGTTATAATAGAAATAAATTCTTGCATCAAAGAAAATTGACAGAACTAAAAGCAAACCAAAAATAAATTCCCCTGCTACTTGGAAACCTGTGAAAATAAAAAAAAATTAGAGAAATGTGACAAAGAGAATATTTACGTACCTTCGCCTCCATGACACTTCATTCAAAGTTCATGCTTATTTCTTTAATGGGCCTCAAAAATTGGGAGTCTCAATAATCAAAGAAAAATTCCAAATTGTCAACTAAGACATGCAATCCCAATAAAAGATTAAGTTTCACTCCTATTTATGGTTCCTCTCATGTATATGCATTTAGTCCTTCCTACTTCACTTTCCTTCAACTCCGATCAAGTTATGCAAAACAAAACTTATTAGACAATGAGGTAGATTTCACGATGTAGTCGGCAGCTTTCGCACAACCCCTAAGGTAGCCCTCTCTCCCAGAAAAATCAACAATTACACATTGACACTGCATACTATCGAATCACTTAAGAGTAGCTTTCACACATCAAAAAAGGTAGCTCTTTCTACCCATCGAACGGTAGCTTTCACACATCCCCTGAGGTTGCTCTTTCTAAAATTAATCATCAAAAACACACTTATGATGCATAGTATCCGATCCCAAGAGTGTCTTTCACACAATAAGGGTGGCAGCTCTTTTCGCCCTTAAAACAGTAGTTTTTACACATCCCTTGAGGTAGCCCTCACTCCAAGTAAATTGTCAACCACACAATCCTCAAGCATTGTGTCTATTTAAACACACATGGTCAAACTAAGTATCTATTGACAACAACGTCCTCTAAGCATCAAGATCGCTATATAGTAAAGACTGCATACTCTATAAATGTGTGAAGGAACTAAATATAAGTAAAACCAACGATTAACTCAAGAAAGAAATTAAAAACGACAAATGTCATTTTCCTAGACTAAGAGACTTGCAAGCAATGCTAACATTGCTCTCGTATAAAAGAAGATAAGCTTGTTCGTACAAAACATCGCTCTCACTAACAAGTATTACTTTCTCATCATTGATAAGTGCTTGTGTGATATGAATGCGAAGCGTTCATTCCTTATGTTGAGCATTACTTTTCTCGGGTTTTTACACTAATATGTGTGTTTTTATGTTACTTTCGTGCAGGTGGGGTTGTGAGGCCGATTGTGAAGGAAAGAAGCCAATGTGGAGCACAATGCACCGATTTTGGAGAAAATTTTGCTAAGGTTCAAACGTGAAGACATAGGTCGGGTGTGAGATGCTAGAGTGTGTGCCAACCTCCTCGTATTCTAGTTGGCACATCCATTTGGAGGGGCATAAGGACAGTCACACTCGAGCATTCCGACTTATGCACATAGAACAAGAGCTCCACCAACTTGTCTATCATTGAAGAAGCAAGTGATCCACGACGTGAACATGTGCCCGTTTGCGTTACCCCGATGAAAGTATCGATTCGGGAAGCTATTCAGGCCAGATACTATAGCATAGCACTGTAGTAAAGTCTGTAGCAGCACTGTTCACAGCCGCCCGAGAAAACAGGAATTCAGAGAATCCACACGGGCGTGTGGAAATTATCCACGCCCGTGTGGAAATTCCACATGGGCATGTGAAAAATCCACAGGCATGTGTAGTCGCCCGACTCCAGCCCTATTTAAAGCCGATTCAGCCCCGATTTCAGCATTCTCTTCTCCATCTTTTCCTTAGGAAGAAGGTTGGTAGGGGAGCTTCCGTCGAGGCGTATCCTATACCGGACGAGGGAATCCTTGGACGATGAGTAGAGGACTCTCCACAAAACCATCGACACGACCATCGAGGGGGTTTTTCTATGGATTCATTGCTTTTACATTCTATTTCTTTGATTGTACTTAGCTCCATGGAGAGCTAAACCCCTAGTGGGTACTTGGGTATTTGTGAACCCTAGGATGTATTCGTTTCATTGAATCTCTTTATTATGCTTTCAATTAATTGATGTTTATTGTGAGTTCCAACCTTGAATGCTTGATTGTATGAACATTTCCCCTAGAGTGACACTAGGGTTGAGAGTTCTTGTTGGTAACCTTGTGAGTGAGTGACACACCACGAGTGTTAGACAAAGCTAGGTTGGAGAGGGTTGAGAGGGTGAGTCGAGAGGTACAGGAGCATCCCATTTTTCTTCTGACGTGATAGATTCTACCTCCGTTCCTCGAGTTCTTTGCGGCCATAATAGAGTGAATGGTCTAAGGGATGACCCTCCGCTGGGGCTTAGTTGCGAGTGCAACGGAGTGAAGCGTTGAGGTGATCTTAGTATCTCGGGCTTAATCGTAGTTAGGGACCTTCCACCTGGACCAAAGGGTTAGGTCTATAATTAAGAAGAGATTTATCACTTGGAATCCCTAGAGCTCATTGCAACTCTATGCGAGTGCGAGGTGTTGAGATTGTTCGATTTCTCCTCCGGGACATGTATGGAGTTAGGCATAGTTGACCTTAGATTTGGGACTATGTAATGAAGGATTTCCACGACTCACTATTGCATTGATTAATCAGTAGCTTCAAACAATACTTGTTAATTTGTAATCATAAAAGCAAGGAGACCAAGAAACCTTCCCTGAATTACTATCTTCAAGTCTTTGTAAATATTATATGAGATTTATTATTGTTATTTTTTGTTCTTTATTCTATTGATATAGTAACTTCTCCAGAATCATGAGTGCTCATTTTGAGTGACGTTTCCTTTACACACTTGTTATTATTAGGGAACAATCCGAATCCTATTAATAACTTACATAAATATTACAAATCGGTAAATAGTAATTATCCATTCACTGAACTTTGATAAGTCAACTAACTAAAACAATTGCCTAAGGAAAAAACTCAAGACTCAGGTAAACTCCTAGTTTGGATCAAATAATTATTCAACTCCAAATCAAAGTAAAAAAAAAAACTCAAGACTCAGGCAAACTCTTTGTTTGGATCAAATAATTATTCAATTCCAAATCAAAGTAAAAGCACCAACATTAAACTCTAAATTAAAAAACTTCTACTACATACTCTCTATATAAACAAACCAAACACTCTCAAAAGAGTTCTATAGAGTTCCATCACTCATTTGACCACCTGGAGATATCATGGAAACAAGAAGAGAGGTATATGAGTTTTGTGACCTACAGAGCAAAGCTTTAATAAATGGATATTCACAATGTAGTTATGGTTGCACAAAAAAGCCAAAAACTTCTTCTCCCTCTTCCTCCTTTTCTTTTGCCGCTTTTTATAACTCTAGGAGCATGAATTTGAATCGTACCTGATTGTAATAAGTGTTTCAACTTAGAACAATTATTTTTGAAGGAGAACATGAATTTGATCATATTTGATGGTGATAAGTGTTTCAACTTAGAAGAACTATTTCTAAAGAAAGATACAGCAGCAGCAATAACAATAGATGATATATTGAGTGATGAGCATTTCAGCTTAGAGAAACTCTTTGTGAGAAGTGAGACAATCTTACATGATTTAATACTAACCGATATGTGTTTCAACTCCAAAGATTACGATAATATTTCGGGAAGTGAAAACAGGATTATTGATGCAGCTAATGATTCATCTTCTTCTGTTAGTACTCCTAGGAATTTGATCAGATCTGATGGTGATAAGACTTTCAACTTATGAGAACTACTTCTGATGAAAGATTCAACAATAACACCAACATTAGATGATATATTGACTGATAAGCGTTTCAAGTTAGAGAAACTCTTTGTGGGAAGTGAGACAATCTTTCCTGATTTGATACTAACCGATACTTGTTTTAACTCGGAATATTACGACAATATTTTGCGAAGTGAAAACAGGATTCTTGATGTAGCTAATCATGCATCTTCTTCTACTACTACTCGTAGGAATTTGATCAGATATGATGGTGATAAGACTTTCAACTTACGAGAACTACTTCTAACGAAAGATACAGCAATAACACCAACATTAGATGATATATTGACTGATGAGCGTTTCAGCTTAGAGAAACTTTTTGTGAGAAGTGAGACAATCTTTCCTGATTTAATGCTAACCGATACTTGTTTTAACTCGGAAGATTACGACATATTTTGGGAAGTGAAAACAGGATTCTTGATGTAGCTAATGATGCATCTTCTTCTACTACTACTAGATTGGAATAAATTTTTAAGTTGTCATAATTTTTTTTTCTTTTGGTACTTTATAATGTCATATGTTGCTCAATGGTGATCATTTGCCCAACAAATCTTTGTAATAATTGAAATTGAAACTTAGAAAATATTTTATTATATTGTATGATATTTCTTTACACTATTTTGAAAAGTTGTAAAATGATTTGAATTTATTATATTTATAATAGGCATCAATAGAAAGACCCTTTATTTTTTATTTTTGTTAAAATCCAAAACTAAGTTTTTTTTAAGTAAATATAAAATGCTTAAGATTTGTATTAAATCCAACAATGGATGGCAACGGAGTCTTATCTTGCCTTTTTAAACCTAGATTTTACTTCATTATAATTAAAATTATCAAGAATTTGTGCTAATGTCTCAATATGTCATCGAAATATATTAAGTTCACATTTATTTAGTTATCAAAAACTATCACCGATTTGTACAATTGATCAGATGCAATTGTTCTACCCAATTGCTTACACTATACTTTCATTCACTTCTTTGGACCAGATAGACATTACTCCAATGATTTTTCATCTCCTAAATTCTCTGAAATTTTTCATTCCGTGCAATCTATTTACTACATAAAATAACCTTTAACTGTGTTTTACTTGATTAATCTGCTTATTTGCTAATGATGAAATTGCAAACTTGGGAATGTTAACTTAGTTACACAGTAGGACTAGATCAATTTGATTCAAGGATGAGCTGTAACTTGGGACTTAAGTCATTTGAATTTCTGTAGAAGGTTAAGTTGGTTTTTTGGAGTCTTTTCTGCATGTAAAACTTGTGAGCCATCTCATTAAATGTAGAATTGAACAATACTAAATGGAATTTGTTTTCTTGACACTATAAAATTGCATCATGTGTGTGTGTGTTCAAACATTTGTTGGTGATTAATCAATAATGTCTTTACTATTCAGCAACAATGCAATCATCAATTAAAATTTCTTTATAGTAGGAGCAGATGAAAGAAGCCTGCTAAAGAGCACTCAAAGCAGAGGAGACAACAAAAAGCCGCTTGAGCCAATTATTCAATGACCTCAACGGACATTGCCAAATTCCTGTGAGTTCCATCAATTTTGATGTTGAAAGTGAATTTTTCAGTTTGATTTTTTTCTTATTTTTTTAAAATAAAATTTTTACAGGGATGATTGGTGACATTAGCGGAATGCACTTCACAGAACAACATACGATGACCTAAAATTTAGATTTGATTAGATGATTGTCTTTAGTGTCTCTAACGCATCTTCTATTGTTTCTTGCATTTCTTGTTATTAGGTAATGAAAAAACTTGATCTCTTTCAGGAAATGAATATCACTAACTTCAAATAGTGCTTGTTAATTTGTACTCTTCATAAAAGCAAGGAGACCGAGAAACCTTCCCTAAGTTGCTCTCTTCAATTTTTGGTAAATATTATATGAGATTTAATATTGTTATTTTTTGTTCTTTATTCTATTGATATAGAAACTTCTCCAGAATCCCTGGTGTTAATTGTGAGTGACGTTTCTTTTATACACTTGTTATTAATCAGTAATCTAGTAATTCACACCAACTACTTTGAATACATTGATTTTCCGAATCAATGATTTGAGATTATTATTATTATTATTATTATTATTTTTTCACAATAGTTTAGAGCTCAATCCTTGGTAATTAATGCTCTTGACATTATGTTTGAGCAATACTGATCTGTACATAAATCGATGTGTGCGCCAATATAGATGAGCATAAGATCGCATTCTATGAGTTTATATATAACTGACTGTTACTCTAGAGCAGGTATTGACTTGAACTTCATGACTTTTGAGATGCACATATTTATCGTAAAAAAAATATTTATCAAAATAATTAAAAAAATCAGAAGAATTAGTTGAGGAAAGTCAAAACTAAATATAACCCGCTTTTCTTTTCTTTTTTAATTTCTCTCAATATCTAATTGATTTTCCTTGGTTGATAATTTTATGTAAGATCCAATAATTTATATTTGTAATTTAATAATTATTAGGTAACAATCTGACTCCTATTAATGACTTATATAAATATTACAAATCAATAAATAGTAAAAATTATCGATTCACTGAACTTTGACAAGTCAACTTACTAAATCAATTGTCTAAAGAAAAAACTCAAAACTCAAGCAAACTCCTAGTTTTGATCTAATAATTATCCAATTCCAAATCAAAGTAAAAAAATAAAAAAACTCAAGACTCAGGCAAACTCCTAGTTTGGATCAAATAGTTATTTAATTCCAAATCAAAGTAAAAGAAACAACATTAAATTCCAAATTAAAAAACTTCTACATACTCTCTATATAAACAAACCCAAACGCTCTCAAAAGAGTTCCATAGAACTCCATCACCCCTTTGACCGCTTGGAGATATCATGAAGATTAGAAGAGAGGTTTGTGAGTTTTCTGACCTACACTACAAAGGTTTAATGGATGGCTATTCACAAAGAAGTTGTGGTTGCACAAAAAGGCCAAAAACTTCTTTCTCCCTCTTCCTCCTCTTCTTCAGCCGCTTCTTATTACTCTAGGATCATGAATTCGATCGTACCTGATAGTAATAAGTGTTTCAACTTAGAACAATTATTTTTGAAGGAGAACATGAATTTGATCAGATATGATGGTGATAAGTGTTTCAACTTAGAAGAACTAGTTTTGAAGAAAGATACAACAACAACAACAACAACAACAACAACAAAAGATGATATATTGAGTGATGAGCATTTCAGCTTAAAGAAACTTTTTTGTGAGAAGTGAGACAATCTTATCTGATTTAATACTAACCGATATGTGCTTCAACTTTGAAGATTACAACAATATTTTCAGAAAGTGAAAAAAGAATTATTGATGCAGTTAATGATGCATCATCTTCTACTACTACTCCAAGGAATTTGATCAGATCTAATGGTGAGAAGACTTTCAACTTACGAGAACTACTTCTGACAAAAAATATAGCAACAACACCAACATTAGATGATATATTGACTGATGAGTGTTTCAGCTTAGAGAAACTCTTTGTCAGAAGTGAGACAATCTTACTTGATTTAATACTAACTAATACTTGTTTTAACTTGAAAGATTACGGCAATATTTTGGGAAGTGAAAACATGATTCTTGATGTAGCTAATCATGCATCTTCTTCTACTACAACTCCTAGGAATTTGATCAGATCAGATGGTGATAAGACTTTCAACTTACGAGAACTACTTCTAACGAAAGATACAACAATAATGCCAACATTAGATGATATATTGACTGATGATCGTTTCAGCTTAGAGAAACTCTTTGTGAGAAGTAAGACAATCTTTACTGATTTAATACTAACCGATACTTGTTTTAACTTGGAAGATTATGACAATATTTTGGGAATTGAAAACAGGATTTTTGATGGAGCTAATGATGCATCTTCTTCTACTACTACTAGATTGGAATAAATTTTTAAGTTGTCACAATTTTTTTTTTCTTTTGGTGCTTTATAATGTCTTATGTTGCTCAATGGTGATCATTTACCCAACAAATCTTTGTCATAATTGAAATAGAAACTTAGAAAATATTTGATTATATTGTATGATATTTATTTACGCACTATTTTGAAAGTTGTGAAGTGATTTGCATTTATTGTATTTATAATAGACTATTTTGAAAAGTTGTAAAGTGTTTTGAATTTATTGTATTTATAATAGACATCAATTGAATTTATTGTATTCTATGATATTTGAATTTACACACTTTTTTTTATTTTTAATTTTTGTTAAAATTCAAAACTAAGTTTTTTTTTTAAAGTAAATATAAAATGCTTAAAACTTGAATTAAATCCAACAATTGATGGCAACGGAGTCTTATTTTGCCTTTTTGAACCTAAATTTCACTTCATTATAATTAATATCAAGAATTTGTGCTAATGTCTCAATATGTCATCTAAATACGATAAGTTCGCATTTATTTAGTTATCAAAAACCAGCTCCGATATGCACAATTGATCAAATGCAATTGTTCTACACAAGTGCTTATATTATACTTTGAGTCACTATTTTTTGGACAAGATAAATATTACTCCAATGATTTCTTATCTCCTAAATTCTCTGAAATTTTTTATTTCGTGCAATATGTTTGCTACATTAAATAGAGCGTTATATTGAGATTTTCAACCTTAAAATAGAGCACTAAATGTCCGCATTATTCTCAATTAAACTAAATATCATATATACTCTTTAGAATTTAATTTGCTATTTTACCTCATATATATCATTAATGTATATTATGAATTATAAAACATATTAATTTTTTAAAGAAATAAAGATAATCTATGTTTAAGAGTGTTAATTTTTATTTAGATGTAATGAATAAAACAAACTTAAATTTTTTAGTTATAGATAAGCACAATTTTTTTTATTATTTAATACTTAATAATATATTAAGGAGTATACAACACAAAGGAATATTTATAAGAAAATAATTAAAACCTCGATTTAAATTTTTATTGAATAAAATAATATTTTAAAATTTAAGTATATCCTCATAAAAAAATAAAAATCGACACACATATATACACTACACCTTTGCAAAGTTTACCTTCTTATAGGCATACATAATGTATTAATTAGATTTAAAAAACACTTTAAGGATAAATATTTGAACAAAACTACTCCGCTTAATTCAATAATAATAATAATAATAATCAAGTAAATATTATAACTATATATAATTTGGCGCCAAATTCAGCATCCCTTCATCTTTCCCGCCAAAACTCTTTTTCCATTATATATATATATATATGCTATAAAAAGGAAAAAAAAAAGAAAAGAAAGCTCGAGGTTTCAGTAATGGCGAGGAGAAGGCGATCAGCATATCGGCTGCCGCCGGCGATGCCCGGCGCGCTTACCCGCAGGCAATCTGAGGACTTAGTTCACCGCACTCGCTCCGGCCGTGTCCGCCTCTACCCTGTGTCCCATCTCAATGACCTTGCCCTAGCAAATCCTCCATCCAATCCTTCCGATCGTCCTCTGGCCGGCAATGTCTGCTGCTCGGAATCCATCTCCGTCAAGGATCTCCGCTCCCATAGAGTCTTCTCTCCCGCCTCCACTTCATTTGATAACTCCATCAATGATCAGATCTGCGTAGCAGGGAAAGAAGTGGTTGGAGATGTTGGCGATCGATCTGATGGATTGGAGGATGGCTTGATCCGGAGCACGGCACCTGATTCTGAGTTTTCAGATAAATCGAGTATCTCCAAGGATGGGGTTGGTGGAGCGGTGAGGGTTTCTGGAGAGGAAGGAGCTCGTCGACCGCTGCTTCGTTCGAGGAATCAACCTAACAAGCGATTGGTGAGGATTCGATTCTTTTTCTTTTTTTTCTTTTTTACCTACTTGATTCAGGGTTCAGGCAATGCAAGTTGTTTGATTTTGATTTTAGGGTTCGAGTTTATTGTATTGTGTGAGTTCTGAGAAAAAGCAGGAGAGGCCATGTTTATTTGGAGCTGGTTCTTTGATTCATGTTTCATGTTATTCAGGTTCTCTGATTTTGTTGTTAGGGTTAGGGTTTGTTGGGGTTTGTGGATCATGAGGTAATCCATTGGCAATCTTTGGTAGAACTGGTTATGTGTTTCATGGTTTGCGCTATGTGATTTATCCGATTTTGATTTTAGGGGTGGATGCAGTTTATCTGAGTTTAATTTTAGGTATAGAGATTATTGTGTTGCATGATTGTGAGGAGAACTTTTGGCCATGTGTGTGAATTGTAAGGCAAAACCATTGCTCATATGTATTGAGTGTTCATTTTGTGCTTTAATGTTCAAGCCATAAAAATTCCCTGATTTTGATTTTAGGTCTTGTTCTTTGTTAATTGTGGAAAGGACAAAACACAGGCCACATGTATGAGGTGCTTGTTCTGCTCTTATTGGTGCATGCTTTTTATGCATCATTAATTTGCTTAATCTGTTTTTTGTTTAAGGCTTCTTGTTCAGTGTAAATTATGAATATAATTGTTCATGATTCATGCAATGCAAAGGTTTCCACTGATTTATCGAGTTGAACTTCTTGTGCTATAAGAATTTTGGAAGTCATTACCTATGCTTATTGGTGGGTTATAATTCTTTTTGCTCTTTATGACTTATGAAGACCTTTTTAATGTTTATCAGGGGCTTGTTCCTTGCTCGCGATTGAAGCTTTATGGAAACCCAAACTCCTTTAGCTACAAAAGATTGCTCCCATTTCTCATGGAAATGGATAATTCAAGTAATTTGACTAGACCACTGCCCTTTGACATTTCATCATCACTATCTATTGATTTTTCATGATGCTTGATTGAGTTTGACATTGGTGAATTGTAGATGATGTCAAACCCTTCATTGCTCCAGATTATCCTATAAAGAATCCTCCATCACATAAAGAAAATTCCTTCACGGAAGGAAAGCATGAAGTTCAAGGCATTGGAGAATCTTTGAATACTCAAATGAGTTTTAATTCAAATGCTTCTGAAAGACATGTTAGTGAAAACCACAACTTGAGAACTCTTAATGTTGCCGATCATAAACCAACAAGATTATCAGCACTGATTGATGAAAGGCAAGGGGAAATTAATGACATGAAACCAAGGGCTACTCGAGAAGGTGGTAGTTTTGAGTTGGAGCTTATGGTCAGATCATTCCATTTGCCACCAGACAGGCTCCAAGTGCTAGCAATTAAGGAGCTGCATGGTAGTGCCCAAGCACTTGCAGGTCTGACAAAGAAAGTCGAAGAAGATTGCCAAAAAGTGATATCATACATGGATAAGATCCCTCTTGCAGATACTTCTTCACATGGAGGTCGCTTTCCAGTGGGACAGAATGTTCTTGCTCCGAAACACGGTATTTTGAAGAGCCAAGCGGGTGGATGTCGAGGCCCCTGCCCGTGTTTGGATTGTACTACTTTTCTTATTCATGCCGAGAAGGCATTTGAATTCTCCAAGAAACAGATGCATGGAGCAGATGATATCATAGTAGGGCTAACGAAGGAACTTTCACACCTAAGGAGTTTAGTGGAGAAATCAGTGGTTAAAGTCGAAGACAAAAAATACAATTCAGGCCTTCAGCCCAACGAGGTAACATGTAATTTGGATATTATTAACTTCTTATTCTTTTACTACTAGATTTTTTTCCTATTCCAGCCAAAATATAATCCTCTGTTGGATTTTGTTTTGCATTTCTTGTGGAGGGGAACTTTGAGTGACATTAGATTTCATTGTTTCCTTGAAAAAAGTTGAATGGCCAAATAGTTTTTAACTGTGTTTTTCTTGCTTAATCTGCTTATTTGCCAATGATGAAATTGCAAACTTGGGAATGTAAACTTAGTTACATAGTAGGACTAGATCAATTTGATTCAAGGATGAGCTACGACTGGGGCATGGTCATTTAAGTCATTTGAATTTCTGTAAGTTGGATTTTGGAGTCTCTCCTGCATGTAAAACTTGCTAGCAATCTCATTAAATGTAGAATTAAACAGTCCTAAATGGAACTTTTTCTTGACACTATAAAATTGTTGGTGATTAATTAATTATGTCTTTACTATTCAGCAACAATGCAATCCTCAGTTAAAATTTTCTTTATAATAGGAGCAGATGAAAGAAGCCTGCCGAAGAGCACTCAAAGCAGAGGAGACAGCAAGGAGTCTCTTGAGCCAAATGTTCAATGACCTCAACGAACATTGCCGAATTCCTGTGAGTTCCATCAAGTTTTGCTGTTAAAAAGTGACTCATTTTTTTATTGTCATAAATAACTACATAATTTTCGTGCTGATTGTTTCCCTTATCTTTTAAAAATAAAATCTTTACAGGGGCGACGGGTGACATTTGCGGAATGCATTGAACAGAACAACCAACAATGATCTAAAATTTAGTTTTGATTAGATGATTGTCTTAAATGTCTCTAACGCAACTTCTGTTATTTCTTGCCACTTCTTGTTCTTAAGTAATGAAAAAGCTTGATCTCTTTCAGGAAATGAATATGACTAACTTAAAATAGTGCCTGTTAATTTGTACTTTTTATAAAAGCAAGGAGACTGAGGAACCTTCCTTGAATTACTCCAAGTTTTTGTAAATTTTATATGAGATTTATTATTGTTATTTTTTATTTTTTATTCTATGGATATAGGAATTTCTACAGAATCACTGGTGCTCATTGTGAGTGACTTTTTTTATGCACTTGTTATTATTTGTATCTATAATCTAGTAATTCGTACCTACTAGTTTTAACCCATTGATTTTCTGAATCAATGATTTGAGTGTTTTTTTTACACAACAGTTTATAGTTATCAGAGTTCGTTTTCGTTCTGAATCGGTTAGGTACGCGATCTGAGTCGATGAAAGAGGTTTATCAAAATTAATTAACGGTAGATTTTATAAAAATCTATCTAAATAGTTTTTTTTTTAAATAGTTATAGATAACGCCACAATTAATTATGTTTTAAAAGTTATTATAGATAAAATTCTTATATATTTTTAAATCTAGTATACGTATTTAAATTATTTTCTAATATAAAATTTTATTACATAAAATTTTAACCTATACATTCTTTAAAATTGCAATAAAATTAGTTATTTAAAGTTTGCTTAATTCATTTTATAACTTTAATTATAATGTTCGTTTTTTATTAAATGTTATTCATATGCACTCTTGGCCGACTCGGAAGTAATTTTCAATCGTATCTTGAATTGAATTAATCGTACCAACTAAGCCTACCCCCCACCGTATCGGATACACTGCAAGCATCGTTTCTTGTATCCGTATCCGTCTCACAACTTGGATCGTACCATGTTTCTGGTAACTATGGTTTAGAGCTCAATCCTTAGAAATGTTCTTGGCATTATGTTTGAGCAATAATACTGATCTGTATATAAATTGATGTATACGCCAATATTGGTGAGCATAGGATCACATTCTATGAGTTCATATTATTAATTGTTGTTATGGGTCCAGCCCATATTTGCAATATTTCATATTGCTTTTGTTGTTTATGTTGGGCCTTTATGTTGGACTTGGTATGTCTTATTTCTTGGGTCCATTTGGCATTGATATTAGGGTTTCCAAGAGAATTTTCTTTTTGTGATTATATTCTTTGGTTTTTGGTCAGCTAAATGTAGGCGGACGGCAATCAAAGAAGAAAAGAGAGAGCTTAAGAGGGGTTTATTATTCTCGGTTTTATGTGTGCAGTTTTGATCAACTCTACGATCGGAGGTTCTACCGTGGTCCGATTTTGCTCAAATTTGGCCACCTTGTTCCTGACAAGAAGGGCTTCATTTTGAACGGTCGGATCGTCCTCGGGTGCTCGGTTTAGTCAAAAAAACGCAGCTTTTAATGGATCAGCAGTTTTTTTGGGTGATTTCTACACCTTTTTGCTCTATCTTGATCTCTTATTGTTCTTGGAGTTTGTTGGTGGGTTGTGAATCCTTTGTTGACTGATTTGGGGTTCTTTTTGCCCTCAATTTATCAATAAGAGAAGTAAAGGGTGGACTCCTTGAACGGTCCCGTGGTTTTTATCCTTCACATCGAAGCGTATAAATTGGTGTGTGTTGTTTGTGATTTATTATGGGTTGATTGAATTGTTTAATTGGTTGGTTGTCTTGATTGTTTGACTTTGTGAGTGTCGTAGAGACCTCTGGCGATCTTTACAATTGTTACTCTAGAGCAGGTATTGACATGAACTTCATGAGTTTGAGATGCACACATTTATTGTAAATGTATTACCAGAAAATATGTCAAAACTGTTGGTTTGTTTGAATATAGGGGTATTAATTGCAAAAAATGGTTGCATCAAGATGTTAGCACAAAATGGAATTTAACATATCTTATGCTAGAGTCGGCTTTACATTATTGAAATGCATTTATTAATCTTGAGTAACTCTAACTATCTTCATTGTCCTACTTTAGAAGAATGGAATCGCATAGAAAACATGGTTAAATTTTTTAAAGTGTTCTATGATGTGATAAATATTTTTTCGGGCACCTTGTATCCCACTTCAAACTTGTTCTTTCTTGGGATGTGGAGGATTCAATGTATATTGCAAGTAGAAGCAAGAAATATCATTCTTTTTAGAAGTTCATCATTGTCAAGAATGCAATCAAAGTTTGATAAATATTGAGGAGCTTTTACTGCTATCTTGGTTATTGCGGTGATTTTGGATTCTCGTTATAAAATGGATATTATTGAATTAGCTTTTATGAAACTCTATGGTGATGATGAAGGCAATAACAAGGTGAATAATATTTGTGAGAGACTTCAAAAGTTATTTGGAGAATATTGCAATATTGATTAACAAAATTAAGGTAGTTCTTCTACAATCCAAACAACTCAAGAACAAGTTATATAAGGAGAGCCAAATGATCCATTAATGGTGAATACTCATGATTCATAAGCAATTAAATTATTTTAATTATGTTTTTTTTTAAAGACTTTTGCTTTTACATGATTCATATGTATAGGCCTATGAAGCATTTCAAAGTAAGCGCTTGGCTTCACAAGTACGAAATTCAGAATTGAATTTGTATTTGGAAGAGCCATCATTTGATAGAAGAAAAAACTTGAATGTTATAGAATTTTGGAGTTCTGTTCAATATCGCTATCCATGTCTTTGTCAAATAGCGCGTAATGTTTTGGCGATCTCTACTACCATAGTTGCTTCTGAGTCTGCCTTTAGTTCCGGAGATAGAGTGCTTAACCAATACTGAAGTTCTCCCACTTTAGACATTATAGAAGCTTTAATATGTGGACGAAATTGGTTACATGCATCAACGGGTAAGTTTGTGAAATTTTGTTATTTCAAACAACACTCACATAATATTTATATGAAGACTAATACAAATATCTTAATTGTTGTGTTATTATCTAGGTGACCATCGAAAATGAAGGATTTTGATGATGACACTGAAGAGATGTTGAAGGTCGACTTTGTTGCTCCAACTTCAAATCAAGCTTCAAACGAAATTGAGATTAATTAACTTTGAAGATTGCATTGAAGTTTTACATATGATTTTATATCATTAAGACATGGATTCTTGGGTATTATTTTGGCTTGTTATTTAATTTTGTATTATTAAGACATGTATTTTTTATTTAATATTTATTAAAACTTTGACTATTGTATGAATTAATTTAGATTGTTGGACATTGTTTTTTGCATTTGAAATGAATTAAATTATTTCTATATATTTAAGTATTTGAATAAACTTTAAATATGTATTACAGGATTTAAATTAAATTTGGACATTTGGACAACCAAGTTTTGAAAGAAACTAGGTCCAGACAAGTCACACTTGTCCGGATATAAAACCGAGCGGGGTTCGTGCATCTAATTTAGTTACTTATAAGAGTAGTTGCTCGGACCCGGATTTTTGCCATCCCTAGTTAGCCTTGTTGTGTAGGGTAGGCACGTGGCACAACACACTTGTTGAGCCTTTTTCTTTTTAAATTAAACGCAAACAATAAAAAATCACAAAAAATATTATAAAAATTACAAAACATCAAAATTCCATAAACATAAATAACTATATATGAAATTATTTGAAAAGGTAAATTTAAAATTTCTATTAATAGTATATATAAAAATTACATAAAAGAGGAATATCCCATATCAAGTAGTAAGAACTTAAAAAATAAATTTAAAAAAAATTATTGCATAATTTATAATTATTTGAAGTAGGAAAAAATTTAGAAATATTGTAATTTATTTAAAATTATAAAAAAAAAAATATGTCTCATTCATAGAAAAAACATAAAAATACCGACTGGAACTGGACATTATAATATATATATATATATAAGAAAAATTATTAAAAATAGTAACTATTTAAAATTATTTGAATGAAAAAATCTCAAAAATTTTATTATGATTTAGTATGGAACGTTACATGAAAATATAATAACAACTTAATTAGAAAAAAAACAATTATCGTATAATAAATTGATATAGGAAAAAAAACTTTAATAACATTGTTATTTATTTGAAAAACTAAAAATACATATTGTTAGATAAATTTTTTTGAAAAAATTTCCAATCTTCAAATCTTAAATTCTTGAAAGCTTGAAGACCTAAATTCGGAGATCTTGAACATTAAATAATTAAATTTGGAAGCCTCGAATATTGAAGTTTCAAGAAGTTTTAATGTTGACTCCTCATTGATACCTTAAGCTTTGAAGCCTTGCCTTGAGTACAAGATTATTTTGTATAAGTATTTGATCTTGAAATTGATGTGCTGCCTTTTCCAAAATCACTTTTGGTATCATGTCCTCCTTGATTATATAATCTATTTTTTGTATTCAGCTAAATCTGCAAGTATACCTTCATTTGCAATGTTTGTTGGTTCAACTCGCTGCTCTTTTCATTTAGTATTTTATTTATTGCATTGAAGTAAGTTTTTAATGCTATTGTAGACATTGGTGTAGCAAAATGCATTCTATGACAATTATTGTGTTTTCTTTCATGATAAGATATTAAAACTATCAATTTTTTTTTTCAAATTTAGGAAATAAAGTATTGCTTAAATAAAGATTCAGGTATGTTTGGTTTGCGGACTAAATGGGAATGGGAATAGTGTATAAGTAATAGGAATGAGAATGGGAATGGAGGATTAGATATGAGAACGAAAACAATATTTCGTTGAAGAAAATAGGAATGTGAATGAAAAAAAAAGAGAAAAAAAAGGATTGAAGTAAAATTACTTTTGTGCTTTGATGTAATAAAATGGTTATGAATAAGTTGCTGAATTATGTTTAGTGATAACTAAATTTATTTATTTTAAAACATTATAGATAATAATTCACTTTAACTATTTTTAGTTAAATATTTTAAATAAACGTTTCACTTCAGACATTAATTATTATAATTAAATACTTAAAATAATTAAACCATTCAACTATTATTCATATTAAATTTTATAATTAAATATTTTATGAACATTATTATTAACGACCATGCACAATATAAAATGTTTCATAAAGAGATAAAAATTATCCTTAACTAAAATAATTTAGGTAAATATTTTGAAAATTTTACAACCATACACAATAAAAAATTTTAATTTTAAATGGGATATATTGGTAATCTTTAACCGTCCCTGTTAAAATATTTATAAGTTTTATTTGCACTTTAATCTTCAAAAATTTAATTTTGCCAATTTTACAACCAAGAATATCCCAACAAAAAACTTCATCAATACTCCAACAAAAACTTTCATTACTTTAATCTTCCAAAGTTTTATTTTGCCAATTTTACAACCATAAACATCAGCCATGATATTTCAAGAAGCTCTAATGAATATGAAAATCACAAGCTCAAGAAGAACAAAGTCATGACAGCACATGGGAAAAAAAGGATCAAGAGCAGCGAAGCAAGGTTGTTAGAGGGTTGCTTCAGTTAGTGATGGCGGTTGAAGAACGAAGGCGAAGCAACGGGCAAGTTGTGAAAGGAGAAGGATAAAGCACGGTTTATTTTTTAAGGGAAAAATTGAAATTCCTAGGGACTGGAATGCTTATGCCTTCCAAATTTGAGGAGAATAAGCAATCTGGGTTATGAGGGGATGAAAGCCCATCCTAACCCTTTCTTATTCATGTATGACATCAAAAATGGAGTGATCCCCTTTCTTTGGGGTAACTCCAACAATCCAAACAAAGTGTTAATTCATGCAAAAAAACTAGAACTTTTACTACTACTAGTGTTAGTAGTAGAAGAAGAATAAAGAAGTAATAATAGAAAATTGTCTTAAACTATATTTTCAACTAAGAATGCATATTTATGTTTTGAGTAATGCTATATAGAGCGAACCAACCGCTCCTCTCTCTCTTGCACCCCCTCTCTCTCACCCACCGCTCCTCTCTCTCACCCACCACTCCTCTCTCTCTTGCACCCCCTCTCCAGACCACCGCTTCCCCCTCTCCTCTCTCTCTCTTGCACCTCACTTCCGGCCGGCGCTTCCCTCTCTCTTGTGGCATGAGTCCCCGGCAGTCGCTCCCCTCTCTGTTGTGCTCCCGATCCTGGCAGCTGCTCCCTTCTGTCATGTGCCCTTGTCCCGGCCGCCACTGCCCTATTCTCTCTCGTGCCTCTGCTCCCGACTGCCGCTCCCCTCTCTGGTGCCCTTGTCCCGGCCGCCACTGCCCTATTCTCTCTCGTGCCTCTGCTCCCGACTGTCGCTCCCCTCTCTGGTGCCCTTGTCCGAGAGTCTCGGTTTTCCTTGAAATCAGGTTCGCTCTATATAGTTGCTTTGTGTTTCCAAGCACCTTTTGGTCTGATTTTGTTTATTGATCAATTTCTTTTCCCTCTTGTTAAATTTTGTTCTTTGTTTTGATTTTTTAGGAAGGGAAGATCTAGTAAGCTCATGACATTGCTAATGATAAATCCTCTATCTCAAATGTTCTATTACTAATGCTTCTCATTTCAATTACAGGCCTCAGAATCAAAATCTGAGCAACTGAACTTCATCTCCAATAAGCTATAGGATTGCAAAATCTGCCGGGCATCTGAGCAGAATGTGAAAGGAGAGTTAGCTGCCTTGAATGTAAATTTGTAAATGACTTGAGTGTTGAAGGAAATTGTGATAAACGTTTCTTTTTCTTTTGTTGGTATTGTCCTGGAAGTCTTGGCTGTTCAAGGTGGTTTTGTTCATAAAGATGGAAAAGATCATTTGTTGTTGAACCAAGAATACAACTTAACACTTCGTTTATTGTATTTTATTTTCAGATTGATGGCAAGATTCATGACAAATCAGACAAAGTATACACTGGATAGTTTACTCAACCAATGAAAGTTAAGAGAGAAAGAAACACAATTAGGATCTGATAATGTTGGTTTA
>NW_024088245.1:0-1295 GCF_009730915.1 Dioscorea cayenensis subsp. rotundata
TTTCATTTATCATTTGGTTAGAAAGCAGAGAAGAAGTTAGTACTAGTAGCCCTGTTCCCTGTGGATTTGACTACCCACTCACCGGGGTAATTATTACTTCGACACCAGTGCACTTGCGGTTTACACACGCATATTCGGACGTGTCAGTGTGTCACTCACTCACAAGGTTACCAACAAGAACTCTCAATCCTAGTGTCACTCTAGGGAAATATTCACACAATCAAGCATTCAAGGTTGGAACTCAGAATAAACATCAATTAATTGAAAGCATAATGAAGGGATTCAAAGAAATGAATATATCCTAGGGTTCACAAATACGCAACTACCCACTAGGGGTTTAGTTCTCCATGGAGCTAAGTACAATCAAAGAAATAGAATGTAAAAGCAATGAATTATAGAAAACCCCCTCGATAGTCGTGTCGATGGTCTTATGGAAAGTTCTCTACTCGTCGTCCAAAGATCCCCTTGTCCGGTATAGGATACGCCTCGACGGAAGCTCCCCTATCAACCTTCTCCAAAACCCTAGCCAATACCTCTCAAAACCCTAGCCGAAGCCCTCTCTCAAGTTGTGGAAAAGATGGAGAAAAAATTCTAAAATCGGGGCTGCATCGGCTTTAAATAGGGCTGGAATCGGGGATCCAAAAGCCCCTGTGGACGCCCCTGTGGATTTTTCACACTGGCGTGTGAAAATTCCCCACGCCGGTGTGTATTCTCTGTTCAGCAGCTTTCTCGGCCGGCTGTGAACAGTGCTGCTATAGTACTTTTGCTACACCGGTTTCCTACAGTACCTAGCCTACGATACTTCCCGAATCCATACTTTCATCAAGGTAACGCAAACAGGCACACGTTCACGTCGTGGATCGCTTTGCTTCTTTAATGACGGACAAGTTGGTGGAGATCTTGTTCCATGTGTATAAGTTGGAATGCTTGAGTGTGACTGCCCTTATGACCGCAAATAACTCTTGGGACGTGGAGGTAGGATAGATCACACCGGAAGGAAAAAGGGACGCTCCGCTACCTCTTGGCTCACCCTTTCAACCCTCTCCAATCTAGCTTTGTCTAACTCTCATGGTGTGTCACTCACTCACAAGAGTTACTAAGAAGAACTCTCAAGCATACAAGATTGGATCTCACAATAAACATCAATTAATTGAAAGCATAATAAAGAGATTCAATGAAATGAATACATCATAGGGTTGACAAATACCCAAGTACCCATTAGGGGTTTTGATAAGTGTCTAAATGTAGGTGTTTTCATATATGTATCATATGCACTTTGCATGTATTTTTGTGAG
>NW_024088246.1:0-28258 GCF_009730915.1 Dioscorea cayenensis subsp. rotundata
TGGGCGTATAATACTAGAAGCCCCGAATTACGTTGGGTTATTAAACAGTTGATCATAATGCAATTAATGCAATTATTAAGAAACATAAACACGTGACCATCATAGAAAATTAGATACATAATCCATAAATTTGGATTATTTTGTCATTTATGTACGTGTCATATTCTAATGTTAACCGTGCTAATAGTAACTATTATATAGCCATATATGAATAGTAAAGTAGATAAACTACATATTTATTAAAATAAGAAAAAAATAGAAATCTAATTGAACAAGAAAACACAAAAAGTAACAAGAAGCAATAAAAATACGTAAACATACCACCAACTCAAGGCAAGATGTAATCACTAAAAAGTAAGGCATGCCTAAACAAAGCCATACATGAATTTAATCAAGGCATCAATTTTGGAAACATAATAGCGAGGAAATATATACCATATTATTATCATTCTAGTCTATCTCTATATTCAATAATAGAGAGCAAAAATGAAAATTTACTGAGCAAAATTTTTCATAAAAACTTACTAGTCTATCTCTATGTTCAATCATAGAGATGGAACCACCATGTTAAATTGTTGTAGATCCCTCGCTCGATCGCCAACTCTTTTATTCTTATCACAAGATTTTTATATTTTGCATCATTCGAATCAATAACAATCGCCTCCCCGGACATTGTGCCTAATCTATTCTGGTCTCTTTCGCTTCTCCCGAGCACGACCCTAGATTTCTTCGCAACTACTCAAATGACCTTCTTGTTAAACATTTTTCCACTTCCAACATCATCGCGGTTGCCAAGTAAAATGGGACTACAATAGATAATTAAACTTATGAGAAGTTAATAAATTAAAAAAATCTAAATAAAAAATACTTAAAAAAGTGATATACCTGAAACTGCTGCCAATATCATAGGTAGCCATCATTGGACACTTCTTTCCATGTGTTCCAAGGTGCGGTGTAGTACTTCTTTATAATTCTTTTGAAGATATCAAGCACAGATTTCTTACTACAAAAAAAAATTATAAGGTTTAAATATATCAATAAAGCCTATATAATAATAAAATAATAAATAAATAATCTTAATGTAGGCTTGACGGGATGATGATAGTTTTCTGCATCGTGCCACCATCATGTGCCTCTGTACCCTCCTTAAGGGATTCATCTGTTTCCAAGTCGGAATCATCTTCAGGATTCATTTGAACACCATCAGGGGCCTCGTCAGTTGGTGGGACCTCATTGTTCTGAGGTGGGACATATTTTGGAATAAAGGCTCATGCATCAACTTGTTGCCAGGAGCCTCAAGAACCTGTACGCCCATGAGTAGCTGAAGAATGAGATCCTTTCCCATTTAATATCTCACATAAAGACAACACAAATAGACCCCATTATTCATTTTCACATAATTAGCTCCTAATTTTAGTGATGGGAGTGATTTATTATTATCATCCTTTTTAATCTAATTACTAGGTATTGAGAAACTGATCTAAATAAACATTCATGAAAAAAACTTGAATTTCATAGTTTATTGGGACTAATTAAAAAACATATAATAACTAATCATAACACCACACTAATCTCCCATCTATGTATGCTTCTTAACTTTTGATAAATTAATACTCAATAGAAAACATTTTCCTCTCATCTCCTCTAATATATAAATCAATGATTAATATTAAAACAAGGTGACATATTTCTTGTACTTCTAGAACTATGGCAACAAAACAAAAGCTAGCCACTCAGACACACGTTGGGAAGCAAGTGACAAACAATAAACTATAAATTAAAAAAGTAAATAAATTAAATTAAAAATCAATATTACAATTTGATAATTATCTCTTGATAACCACCCTTTCAGCCCCATCATTCATAAATAATCTAAAAATAGTTATCATAGACCAAAAGATTAAATGGGTTCCAAGTTCAATAAAACAAACCTGTCCAGCTTCAATAAGAGTTAACATGGCCCATCCGAGTGTTGATTTGCATGTAGTCGGTTTCCCTCAAAAAAATTTGTGTATACTGTTCGAGGGTTTAAGAAAATGGATGGATTCCCAAATAAAAAAACCTTTCCTCAATCAAAGTAAAAAAATAAAAATAAAAATAAAACAAATAAAAGTGCTCCAGATAAAACAGAGAAGATTAAAGAAAGAAAAAACTCCAAACCATGAACCATCGAGCCTCGCATCTTTTTCAATAAAATTAATAGTTTTTTTGACTCGAAACCATTGCATCGTCTTTGCAAAAAGTGTTGACATGGCTCGGGTGATAAGAATCACAAAAAGTATTGCATTTTTCATTGGCAATTATATGTTAATAAATGTTGGCACTCCTAAAAACCAAAGCGAGATGCTTCTGGTCGCAAAGTTAAAGGGAACTATTGCCCCTTCCATTGCCCTTGATGACACCCGTTGATTCGAGGTCATACCATAAAAGCATGCCTCGATGCATTGTCATAGAATTCTTACAATCATCATTGCCATGTACAAGAAATTAGAGAGTTCTTGCACCCATCATCTACCCTTGCAAGAAAAGAAAAAATAAGAAGTCATATCAAATGCAAGTTAGGCAAAAAATATACATTGGCAAACTATAAATCAGTCCACCAAAATAAGTTATAGAATATAATGCATTTTGTTAATACAAGACAAAAGCGATAAACTAAATTCATAAATAATGTAACTTACATATTAGGTCTAAAAATAATAATTCATCTTCATTGTCATTTTTCCTCATCCTCCACATCTTCTTCTTCTTCTTCTTCTTCATTTTTTTGTCTTCTTCTTCATCTGTTTTCATTTTTTTCTTCTTCCATCATAGTTGTAAGAATTGGTGACTACTTTGAGATGTTAGGTCCACAACATCGGATAGGTCAACAAAGAGATCAATACCATTCAAATTATCATGTAATGATGGAAGAACATCAAATGTAGTAACATCATGTCTAACTTCAACTTCATCCATTTGGTAGGGTGGGATATCCCTTTCTTGCCATTGTGCCTCAATTGTTCTTCTTGCTTTTTGTTTTTGCATACGACCATCCAATCAGCTTTATCTCGTTTTCAAACTTGGATATTCAGAATAATACACTTGAATCGCTTTGTTGTGCTAAGATAAAGGGGTCATACTTTGTGTAAAAACGCTTTCTATTAATATTGACCATAACATACTTGCGGTGAACCTTCTTTCCATGTATTGGATCAAACCATCGACACTTGAAGAGGACAACAAATTTTGGTGTGCTACTTGGAAACTCCAGCTGAATTATTTCTTCCAATAAAGCCATAAAAAAATCACCACTAGAACTTTGGACGCATACACCACTATTCATAGTTGACTTATTTTTCACCATGTCCAAGAGTGTGGAAGTTATAACCATTTATAAAAGCAACTGACCAAGTTTTGACTTGACCAGTTTGGACCCCATGCAAGAGTCAACAACAATTGATCGATAACTTGATTATCCGGGTTTTTGAACCTAAAGTGATACTACCAAAAATTAGTCAAAGTTAAGAATATCAATATATTTCGTTATTGAATAAGGAAGTATGCAATAAGAAAAATATATCTAAGAAACTCACATAACCAATAAACCATTCGGTAAAATGTAGATCAACCATTTTTTCAATGAGTGTGGCATCTAAGTGTTGAAGGTGTGTGACAAACATCCTACAAAAATAAAAAACAGTATTAGTTATGATATTTAATTAACATGCATATTCATTTGAACTCATAAAAATCACATACGATACTAAACATACTTGGTAAATTGGTTGAGCTTCTTCACAATTTTTGTAATATGTATGTATGTCTTTGCATGTAACTCTTCTTGAGATAGCCATCTTTTACATCATTCGGCCTTGACCTCGAATTGGATAGTTGAAGATAGAGGAAGGTAGAATGTTTTTATCGACACCTTCTTCATTTCTTCCAACTCTCATTCTCTTGTAAGGTGGAACATCTTTTTCAAAGAAATGGTTTGCAAAGAATGCCATCTCTTCAACAATGTAAACTTCACATATTGAACCTTCGACATGAGCTTTATTCTTCACTTTTTTCTTTGGTCCATGAAGGAACCTAATATATGTATATATATATATAATTCAAATTAATCTATGAGCTTCAATAATTAAATTGATAACATAAACACATACATTAACTCTAAAATAGATGAGAAAAATATTAACTTTCAAAAGGATACATCCATCTATATTGAACGGAGCCCCCAATTATAGCCTCATATGGCAAGTGAATAAGTAGAAGTTCCATGGAATCAAAGAAAGCTGGAGAAATTTTTTTTTCCAAGTTGCATACCAATATAGCTCATTTTTCTCCAATTCCTGAAGCTTTTGTAAATCAAGCAGTGCAGAGCATATGATCTGAAAGAACAAAGTCACTTCAATTAATGTAGGCCATATGAAATCAGGTAATATTTCTCTGTATGCAATCGGAATGAGCCTCTGCATGAACACGTGACAATCGTGAATCTTCATATTTTTCAACCGACATTCATTGATATCAACACATCTACCAAGATTTGATGCATAGCCATCGGGAAACCTTAAAGCCCTCACCCAATTGCAAATCTTAATTTTTTCATTTTTTGTCAATGTGTACTTTGCCTTTGGCTTACGAGGCACTGTATTGTCAATAGGAACATCAAGTTCAGGGTGATCACAGAGAATATGAAGATCTTTTGGTGCATTCAAATTATCCTTAGTTTTTCCAGGTACATCGAATATTGTGTCCATGATATTATCAAACACATTTTTTTCAATGTGCATGACATCAAGATTGTGTCGAATCATGTTAGTCCTCCAATATGTTAATTTCCAAAAAATACTTTTTTTATTCCATTTGTGATTGTTGCCATAGTAAGGGGTCTTACCTCGAGGATCCTCAATGACAGTTTTATATTGTGGCACACGTTTCCAAATCTCATCTCCTATCAATCTTGGATGTGGACGACTCATCTCTGCTCTACCTCGAATGAAAGCTGACTTATCCCTTCTATATGAATGATTCATTGGTAAAAATTGCCTGTGACAATCGAAGTAGCTGATTTTTTTACCATGATGTAGATAGAAAGCTTTAGACTTCTCCATGCATATCGGGCACCCAAGCAAACCAGAGGTACTCCATCCAGAAAGCATTTCATAAGCAGGAAAATCATTAATGGTCCACAAAAGTGCAGCTCTCATGTTAAACTTTTTACCTATGTTGATATCATAAGTTTTAACACCAACCTCCCACAAATGCTTCAACTCCTCAATCAAGGGTTGTAAAAAGACATCTATATTCTTCTTCGGATTTTTAGGCCCCGGACAGATTAAAGATAAAAACATATAAGGGTTCTTCATGCACATCCACGGAGGAAAGATTGTAAGGTGTAGTAATAACTGGCCAACATGAATAAGCTTGCCCATATTGACTATGAGGGGAAAACCCATCAGCACAAAGGCCCTAACCGAAATGTTACGAGGTTCTGAAGCAAAAATGGGATGAGTTCTATCAAAAATGTTTCCATGCCTCGCATCGGAAGGATGACACATGACCCCTTGATTTGTTTCATGAGTAGCATGCCATGTCATATGCTGGTGCCGTTACCTTTGAAGCATATAACCTCTGCAACCTTGGAGTTAATGGCAAGTACCTCAATATAGCATATGCAACCCTTTTTATGCATAGGGTTATTAAGTGTCCCTTCCCTTTTGTTTATACCTTGGCAACTTACAAAACTTACAAAATTGCTCATGTTCATCACTTTTCCAAAACAACATGCATCCATCTCTACAAGCATCAATTTTTACCACAGGTAGACCCAAGTCACGTAGTAACCTTTTTATAACCATAAAAATTCCTCGAGCAATGTGTTTTTCACGAGGCAGTGAGTTCTTAAACACTCTAGCATTCTCATTAAAGTGATTCACAGATTGGTTGTATTCAAACTTCATGCTTAGCATTTTAGCAACCCGAGATAACTGCAGTATAAGTTTCACATCCATCATATAGAGGTTTATCAACATCTTTTTAGCAAACCAATGAAACTGTCACACAAATCATTGTATCATCACATTGAGGACTATGAACTACCTCATCAACATATGGTTTTGCATCTTCACGTGGTTCTTGTATACCTAGGCTAGCTTCATCATGCTGTACAGATGGATTTTCATGACAATAATTACTAGCATCATCATCAAAGTCTGAATGTGCAGCAAAGCTACAACCTGTGTCTTCAAAATTTCTAAATCCTTGATCCCATCAATTAGTTTGTTGTGGGAATTGATTAACCACAAATTGTTCTTCTTCATGCCACATTGTCTCTCCATGACATGTCCAGCTGAAATAATTGGCTGTGAATCCTTTGTGACAAAGGTGAAGCATCACTTCATCCGGGCTAAAAAATTTCAAATTATCACACTTCTTACATGGGCACCTTATTAATGACCCATCCATTTGCTCAGGTTGTGAACTTTCATATTTAATGAATTCAATTATACCAGTAATAAATTCATCATTTAGGGCACCATAACTGGGCAAATTCTTGTTATACATCCATTTCCTTGATTCTCTTAAAGACATTGTTCCTGAAATCAAAAATATTTTTCAAATATAACTAGGTGGGTAATATACAGGCAAAAAATTTTGTGACACATCTTACTAAATTTTGTGACACAAAAACAGTCGTGTCGCAAAATATTGCAAAAACCGTCGCAAACTTCAGCCCAGTTTTCCAACTTTTGTAAAATCGACAAATGATCCAAACTAAAATAGTAATACTACAATCATCACTAATTTGAAACAATAATATATAACATAAGTCAATTAATACAATATTCATAACTCAAATCATCACAAATTTACTATATACACTAAATGAAACCCTAAAAGCAAATTCAAAAGAGAAAGGGGAGGAGATAAAGAGAGAGAGAGAGAGACATACCAACTTAAATCACCAAGAATAAGGTTTTGTAGGCTCTAATACCAAATAATCATGCATAATTTGTCAAGAAATCTAAAAAATTGTGAAGGAAGTGAAGAAGAGTAAAGGTTAAGGGCTAAAAATGAGGTTTCTATAGAGGACTTCTCTTGCATTTACCAATAAACCAAAACCTACTTTTTTGAATGGGAGAAATATAATTTTTTATTATTAAAATTTGTGACACATTTTGCGACGATAATTGATCGTTGCAAATGATGTGTCGCAAACTATGTCGCAAACCCATTTCATGTGCGGCAAATTTTGCGACACAGTTTGCGACGCCAAACAATCGTTGCAAATAAAGTGTCGCAATTTGTGTCGCATACCAAGTATATGCTAGGTGCCAACATTTGCGACAAAGTTTGCGACGCCAATAGATCGTTGCAAATAATGTGTCACAACCTGTGTCACAACCTGTGTCATAAATCATTACATGGTAGGTACAAAAACTTTTGCGACAAAATTGGCGACATTCTTGGATGGTCATTTTTTTGCTACAAAATTTGGTTAAATTTGCAACGTTTTTGGTTTTTTGTCACAAATGGTTGCAATTTGTGTCACAAATCTGCGACACATTTATGTGTCACAAATATATGTGTCGCAAATAGCATTTTTTCTTGTAGTGATAGTGGTGGAATTTTGTTAGGTGTTTTTTCCCCTAATGAGTGTCTTTCACCTTTTTAGCCTTCTTAAAGATTTCTCTTCTTGCATTATATGAGTTTTTGTAATTGTTAAATAGCCGGTTGGGCTTTACCTCCTTCGAGAGAGTCCTTCACCCTTGTTAATTGGATGGTTAGGTCAACTTCCATTGCTATTCAAGATTTTTTTTTCTCTACTAGATGGGCAAATGAATTTTGCCATCTTTTGAGCTTTGGTTTCTCCGGTTGGGTGAATATTTATTTAGATTTGCTTTGTTGGGTTCACAATGTGCCTTGTTTCAGTGAATCTGATCATGCCACGTGTACAGTTAGTTCCCAATAACAATACACATATACCTTCCTTCAAAATGTTACGAAGAATGTTGTCAAACGCGCATCGGCTCAGTCAATTCGATTGGAAAAATCAAGAATTTTCCATGAGATTGGTTTGGTTACACCTTTTGACTCGTCCTTGAAATAATCAGGCGAATAAAAGATAACCTCTCCGGTTTGCCTATGAACCGGGTGACCCGGGCGGCCGGATCGGGTTAAAAAAAAAAATATTTTTTAAAAAAGATAGAATGAGGGGATTGAAGGTGAAGCACCAGAGGAGAAGAGAAAGAGAACCACCGGCAGGTGGTGGGAGAAAAATGAGAGAGGGGAAAGGGGGAAGAGAGAGAGAGAGAGAGAGAGTGTGTGTTCACCTCCTATTTCATTTTTGTGAGTCCCGAAGGGAGTTCACGTGCCTTTTTTTCGATATTTTATTTAGTTCAAAATTTAATAATATATAAAACTAAAATATTAAATACTAAATTAATTGTATTTAGATATTTAATACAGGAGTTGACCCTGTTGAACCCATCGACCCTTGATCCCTGAATTTGACCGGTTCTGTCTACCATGGTTATGAACTACTCTAATAGCTTCTTGGCCTATTATTGTCATTCCAGAACATAATTATTTCAAATTAATTGTATGAAAGAGATAGAAATTAAATCTTGTTTTTTTTTCTCTATTCGTGAGTGTCCATTGAGCTATTTTCTGAACTTTTGGTTATTTAAATTTCATCTTGTCAATGGTTAACTTTATATATAGGAATGAGAGTACTCCTTCATAGGCCTTGGAAAAGAGAAGGCTTAAATTTATTTATTTATTTATTTATTCTTTGAACTTTATTATTAGTTTTATTTTTTTATATTTAAATATTGAATATGATCCATGTAATTTGTTATATTACTTCGATGTTTGTATTTTTTAAAATGTTTAGTATAATAGTATAGTATTTTCACTTTGTTTTCTTGTTCATATTTATGCTCCCTTTGCCCAAAAAATATAAATGGAACAAGCTAAGTACAAAATCATTTATTAAAACACTCCTGAAGACCACTTAAGTGCAAAAGATAATCAATAGGATATGCATTATATAGAACTTATTAGGGGCTGAAGAAGAGAATCAATAAGTGTAAGGCATGGATTGCATGATGTCATGCCAACTTGTACAAGGATTTTCAATGCATACTGGCACCGGGAAAGGAAGAGACCAATAGGCATACAAGAAACAAGAATGCTAAGGAAATGATGCAACACACTAAATTCCTTCATGGCGAACTACACAATGTTTGAGCCATGGCAAAAGATGTAAAGGGAATTGTCAAAGCGAGAACTAACAAAACAATAGACGTGAGAAGCTGATGAAGAGCTTGTTTAAGTATGTATAGATATTTGTTTAAGCGACACACAAAGTTTGGGTAAGTGGTATCGCCAAATCCTGAGGGTTGTTGGGAATATATAGTCTTGCATAAGGAGCCATGAAGAAAGGTGTTCTTCACATCGAATTGATGAATGGGCTGGTCATGAGAGATAACAGGTTGACGACAATGTGAATGGTGGATAGTTTGATGACTAGTGAAAATATTTCATTAAAGTTGATGCCATGCTGCTAAAAAAAACCCTTGCATGACCCACCTAGCTTTATATCGTGGGAGAGAGCCATTTGGGTAGAGCTTATGGCGGGAAATCCACTTGCTAGTTACCATGTTTGCACCTGGTGATCATGGAACTAATGGCGAAGTGCTATTTTTAAGGAAGGCATCATACTCCCCTTGCATGTTTTGCCGCCAGTGGGGATCAGTGAGGACGACTCAGGTGGAGGAAGGAATAGGGAGATTGTGGTATTCCGACCCTTTTCCTATTTCCTTAGCTTTCTTTGGACCCATTTTCTTGTGTGTAGTTTTTGCGTGTGAGTTCCCTTGGTTGTTGTCTTGTGTTAGGACCCAACTTAAGATCATTTGGAGGCAAGAAAAGGTGGGAGAACCCTTCAAAAGCAAGGGGCCTTGTGGCCTTTCTCTTGTGGGTGCAAGGGAGCCCTTGCAAAGGCCCTTACGACCTCCCTTGCTGGCATAAGGGAGCCTGTAAGGCCATCCTTAGAGGCCTTGCGGCCTCTATTGTGGCCGTAAGGGGCCCTCGATCTAGGCCTTAAAAACCCTCGTTTTCTTGTCTTCAGCCTTCCCTTCTTTTCTCCTGCTTAGATCTTCTTGTCCTCTCCTTAAACTTCCCATCTTTTGCCCTTAAATTGAAGAAGAAGCTTGAGGATATCCTTTCTCCTCTTTTGAGAAGTTCTTCCTTAGGTTTTGAGAAGCTTTGAGGTAAGGTTCCTCTTTTTCTTCATATTTTTTTTTGTTTGAATGTTTGAAAATCTCAAGATTTGTTTAAGATTTTAGTTTAGAAGTGAGTTCTACTTGTTTCCTTGGTTTCTTTGGTTTAGAGTGAAGCTTAGGCCTTTAGAACTTCACTAGTAACCTGAAGACCTAGTTTGAGCAAACCCTAGAGTTGATTTAGGGTTGTTTGATAGTGAATCTAGGGTTTCATTGTTTGGCTTATTATGCTAATTCTTGTTGGTGTTTTGTTGTGCTTTGGCAAGGAGTTTAAGACTTGGCTCAAGGTAAAAGAACCCGGCGAGATGATTAGTGTTCGGGGTAAATGTAATAGTCCATGTCGTGAGTGGGACTATTAAACCTAATTCTATTAGAAAAATACCTATATATTTCTATATTATATTTCTTGAATAAAGATTTATTGGGTTCTATACTTGAATCAAGGTTTGTTTGACTTGAAATGAGTTATTTATTCATGCTTCATGTTTGCAAGTATTGTTGTTCAATAGAAAGGATTTTAGTGATGATGCATGTTTTGTAATGTTGTGAATTATTGGCTTTGCATAGCTTTGGGTATGCTTGTGCTTTCTTCATTTCCTTTGCAAGGAAATGACTTTTGTTCTGTTGCGATTGTCGTCTTGGTTATGGTCTCTTCATTGTGAGATGCATATTTGGATTATTGGTTGGTGACATCCTACTTCATAGGTGGTTTTCACGGCTAGCCTGTTGAAGTAGCGTGGAAGACCAGCAAACTTATTGGTTCAATTCAGGTAGGAGTGTAGAGCCTTGACTTGATATTAATCTAGAAGTTGGGGTTACCACACGGTGGAATGATGGGTCAATGTCAAGTTTATAAGTACCTTGACGGCTATGAATCTAGCCGTGGCCACGTTGAAGGTTTAGAAAGATTTCTAGACCATGTGGCATTCTTTTGTTGTATCATCATAAATTTGTTGTGAGGGGGTGAAGCCTAGCAGTCGCTCTTAGGAAGGTAGTCTCCCACAAATTTGATTTTACATTGAGTTGTGTTTTATGAAATTTTTAAACTCATATTGTATAGTTTGTTATCTATATATATATGGAACTATTCTGATCTATTTGTATTATGTTAAAAGTTGGACTTGGTGTTCAACTTGTGTTATAGTATAAAACCATATTTGGTATTTCATGGATTTGTTGTATAAAACCCTAGTCGGGGTAAAAAGGCTTTCTCGATACTATCTTTCATTATATTGTATTGATGGTTACTATTATGTGTATATATGTTCTAAACTATTTGTATTATTATTAAAGTATTATTTTTGTGATTTATATCATGTATTTTGGTATATTCTTGTAGAGTTGTGCTAACCCATTCATTGAATGACTTAGGTTGCTCACCCTTCTTTCTTCTTCCTAGGTAGTTGCAAGTAGTAGGGACGGCTGTGTGGCAGCATGCTGAGCATTTACTATCCTCCTATTTTTTGTGTTTTTATTTCAGTTCATGTATGTTTATCTTGGTCATGGACATGTTACATGAGTCTTGGATTCACTAGTATGATGAAAATTTTTTAACATTGAATGTTCTCATGCTCTAGTTCTTGCTTGAATATTTAGGAATTTTTTTTGCCCGAATAACATTTTGTGCACTTCTCACTCTTTAAACTCTTTTGGAAACTCAAGTCTAAGGTTAGAGGGACCAGTTTAGTTTTGTTTCTTGTGTTGCTTTAAAAAAAAAAATGGAAAATGGAAAGAAAAGAAAGAACAAAGTGTTTCTATCGTTTAATTTTGCTTGTTGGGTGGAAAGAGCTACCACCCATGATGTATGAAGCTACTCTCATAAGTCAGATACTAGCTATGCCCTATTGAGAGAAAGAGCTATCTCATGAGATGTGTGAAAGCTACCACCCCGGTAGAAAGAGCTACCACCTCAAAAGTGTGAAAGCCACCTTAGCGGCCGCTTTGGAAAGGGCTACCTTAGAGGATGTGTAAAGCTACTACCCTTTTTGAAATGTTTGGTATTCTTTGTAGATAAATAAGTCCTTTATACCTAGAACTTTGAGGAGTATACATTGGGTTGACTTGAGTGAGTTCACACACTTACATGACTTCGGGTTTGTTGTCCTTTTTGATTCAAGTTTTTAGCTAGAGCATTGATTCTTTCGTATTTAGTGTTGAAATTTCCTTTACTATTAGAATATTGTCTTTGTGTGCTTTGGTGAACCTAAGGCCAAGCACTTCCAATAGTCCCTTCATCTATGCATACAATGTTTTAATTTTTGCTTGAGGACAAGCAAAAGCTTAAGTGTGGGGGAGTTTGATAAGTGTTTGTGCGATAAGAATGCGAAGCGTTCTTTCCTTATGATGGGCATTACTTTTGTCAGGTTTTAGCGGTAAAATGTGTGCATTTATGTACTTTTATGTAGGTTGGGTTGTGAGGCCGATTATTTGTGAAAGAAGCCATTGTAGATCGTTTTACGCATTATTTGGAGGAGATCTTGAGAAGACTCAAACGTGGAGACATGAGTCGGGTTTAGAATGCTAGAATGTATGCCAACCTCCTTGTATTCGAGCTAAGGCAATGATTCGGAGGGGCACGAAGGTAGTTACATCCCAGTATTCTGGCTTGTGCATACTTAGCAAGATTTCCACCAATGTGACCGTTTATTGAAGAATCAAGACGATCTATGATGTGAACGTGTGCCCGTTTGCGTTACCTCAATGAAAGCATGGATTCGGGAGTATTTTGAGGCGTCACTGTAGCAGGTACTGTTCACAGACGGCAGAAGAAGGAGCAAAACAGAGGAGCCACACGGGCATGTGGAAATTCCACACGCCCATGCATTAATTCCACAGGCCCATGTGGAATATCCACAGGGTCGTGTGGAATCCCGATTCCTACCCTATTTAAGGCCGATTTCAGCCCCGATTTGAGTATTTTTTTCTCCATCTTTTCGCTAACTTGTGAGAGGGCTGCGACTAGGGTTTTGAGAGGTATTGGCTAGGGATTTGGAGAGGTTCTACGGCTCTGACATCTTCATCTCTTTGGAAGAAGGTTGGTAAAGGAGCCTCCGTTGGATTGATTTGGCGAGGCGTATCTTATACCGGACAAGGGGATCTTGTGACGAGTAGAGGACTCTCCACAAGACCATCGCCATGAATATCGAGGGGGTTTTTCCTATGGATTGCTTTCTTTTACATTTGATTTCATTATCGTTTGTATTGTGCTCCATGGAGCGCTAAACGCCTAGTGGGTACTTGGGAATTTGTGAACCCTAGGATGTATTAGTTTCATTGAATCTCTTTATTATGCTTTCAATTAATTGATGTTATTGTGAGTTCCAATCTTGAATGTTTGATTGTTTGAATACTCCCTTAGAGTGACACTAAGGTTGAGAGTTCATGTGGTAACACTTGTAAGTGATCGACACACCACGAGAGTTAGACAAAGCTTGATTGGAGAGGGTTGAGAGGGTGAGTCGAGAGATACAGGAACGTCCATTTTCCCCTCTAGTGTGATATATTCTATCTCCGTTCCTCGAGTTCTTTGCGGCCATAATAGAGAGAATGAGCTAAGGGATGACCCTCCGCTGGGGCTTAGTTGCGAGTGCAATGGAGTGAAGCGTTGAAGTGATTTTAGCATCTAGGGCTTAATTGTAGTTAGGGACCTTTCTTCTGGACCAAAGAGTTAGGTCTACAATTAGGAAGAGATTTATCACTTGGAATCCCCAGAGCTTAATGCAATCCTTCTTACGAGTGTGAGGTTGAGAGGTTGTTCAACTTCTCCTCCGGGACATGTAGAGGATTAGGCTTGGTTAACCCTAGATTCCGGACAATGCATTAAAAGGATGTCCTTGACTCACCATTGCATTAGTTAAGAAGCATAATAGAGAGTTCTTGCACTTGAAACGATTTTCCTAGGCGGATCGATACCCAGGTACCCCATCTTTATCGATTGCCTTACCTTCTCCTTTACTCTTGCTCTCTTTCGGGTTGCTTTACTTTTGAGAATTGAATCTTATCACACATATCACTATTCATCTTTCATATAGTTGAGAAGCAAATTAAGTATTTTTATTCCCTTTTTCCTGTGGATACGATACCCCATTCACCTGGGATTTATTACTTCGACAACTCCGTGCACTTGCGGGGAGCATTGTCAAGTTTTTGGCGCCGTTGCCGAGGAAAAGGCATTTAGAGATACTTTGCACTTTGGTTTCCTTAGCTATTCCTTTATCCATTCTATTTCACATTTTCTTTTCTATCATCGTTCTGATTTGTTTTCTTTCTTTTGCGCAGCTTCAGGTTGATGAGCCGAGGAAACCCATCAATATTTATTGAAGGAGATCCTGAGCTTGTAAGAACACTTAGAAGAAAAGGGAAAGGACCTGTGGAAGAACAATCTAATCTAGATGATTTAGAAGTTGAAGGGTCAGATAATATGGCAGAACAGAATGATCTGTAGAGGACACTCTCTGATTATGCTAGACCCTCAGTTTTGGGCACACAATCAAGTATTGTGAGACCCCCAATTACAGCTCAGAATTTCGAGCTAAAGCCGGCATTCATCAACATGTTGCAGCAATCCACACAGCTCACTGGTTTGGCCGATGAGGATCCAAACAGTCACATAGAGAACGTCCTCGAGGTGTGTGATATGCTCAAGATAAACGGGGTGACGGATGATGCCATCAAGTTGAGAGCCTTCCCATTTTCCCTAAAAGGGAGAGCAAAGCAGTGGCTGCACTCATTACCTAGAGCCTCGATTACTACATGAGAGGAGATGGTAGAAGCTTTTCTAGCTCGTTATTTCCCTCCTAGAAAATCTGCAAAGCTTAGGAATGAGATCTCATCCTTTGTACAGTCAGAATTGGAGTCTCTATTCGAGACATGGGAAAGGTTCAAAGAGCTCCTGAGAAAGTGCCCACAACACGGATTCCCGGAGTGGATGATTGTTCAGACTTTTTACAATGTGTTAAATCCGAGTACAAATTAACTCTTGGATGCGGCAGCAGGAGGTACCTTAGGTAGCAAGACCCCCAATGAGGCCTGTCAACTTATTGAAGAAATGATGTTAAACAGCTACCAATGGAATGCCAGGGAGAAGAAAAAGGAGGCAGGTCTTTATGAGATAGGTGCAGTAACTTCATTGGCGGTGCATGTGGAAAATTTGAGTAAGAAGTTAGATCTTCTAACTTCAAATAGATTGGTGGCCGTGAGTACTTGCACCGGGTGTGGTGGAGGATATACTCCCTTCGAATGCTCGATCTCTATTGGTGGTACGTCCTCGGTTGAGAACATCAATTTTGTAGGTAATGGCATGAGGACTCAAGGAAACCCATATAGCAATACCTACAATCCAGGTTGGAAGAATCATACAAATTTCTCGTGGAGTAACCAAGGTCCACAAAAGGCCATGGGTCCACCGGGTTTCCAACAACAAGCCCCGAACGTGGAAAACAGAGTTTCTGGTTTGGAAACCCGAGTGAATGATTTGGAGAAGGCTTTGACTAGATTTGTGCAATCTTCAAATAAAAGGTTTGAATCAGTTGAGGCTACACTTCGCAATCACACCGCCTCTTTGCATAACCTTGAAAATCAGGTGGGGAAGATTGCGAAGTCTCTCTCAGAAAGGCCACATGGAAGCTTGCCGAGCAATATCGAGACCAACCCTAGAGAGCATGTGAAGGCGATCACTTTGAGAAGTGGACGTGAGGTTAAAGGTAGGGTTCCGGTTGAGAAGCCAAAAGAACACGCACCCGAGGTTATAGAGGTTGAAGAGGGAACAAGCAAAGAGAAGGAGGTGGCAACCCCACCTTTCAAGCCGAGAATCCCTTATCCCTTTAGATTGAAGAATGACCAAGGGGATGAATAGTACAAGAAGTTCCTGAGTTTGTTCAAGCAACTCCACATCAATATTCCTTTTGTCGAGGCATTAGCTCAAATGCCTAAGTATGTAAAATTCTTGAAAGACTTGTTGACTAACAAGAGGAAGTCGAAGGAGATTGCTTCAGTGATTTTAGATGCATCTTGCTCGGCGGTGTTACAAAAGAACATGCCGAATAAGAAGAAAGACCTGGGAAGCTTCATCATTCCGTGTAATATTGGCAATCTAGGTGAAGAAATGGCATTGGCCGATTAAGGGGCTAGCATCAACGTTATGCCATACACTTTCTTTCAAAAGCTAGGCTTGGGCGAGCCTAGGCCCACTCGGATGACTTTGCAATTGGCGGACCGAACGGTGCGACATCCGAGGGGCATTATTGAAGACGTGCTTGCCAATGTGGACAATTACATTTTTCCGGTTGACTTTATAGTGCTAGACATCGATGAGAATACAAATGTACCCTTGATACTTGGGAGACCGTTCTTGCGGACTTCTAAAGCATTGATTGACATGGACGGCGGGGAGCTAACTTTGAGAGTCAGAGATTACAAGCTCACATACCACCTTGCTGAAGCCATGCGGCATTCTCTTAACTTTGATGATACTTTGTACTTTCTAGACACTACTGATGAGATTGTTGATAAATACATGCAGGAAATGTTCAATCCGGACCCGTATGAGGGTTTGTTCGACCAAGAGGAGGAAATCGAAGAAGTAATGATACTTGGTTCGACTGAAGAAGAACCATCTACCCAGGGGATCTTAAAGAAGGTGGTCCGGAAGATGAAGAGGGCAAGGAGACGCCACCGGAAACACTCCAAGACTGTTGGAGGTGTGCGCAAACTGAACGGTGAACCATTTCTAGGTAGTCCCAAGCCCGACATTTCACTCTCTACTCTCAAGAGACTTTGCTCATCATGCTTTCAAGCCATGGGTAAGAGGGAAACTTCCATCTATGAACCTCCGTGAGGTAAGACATGGTATGTCAAGCTTAGTGACGTTAAACAAGCGCTTCTTTGGAGGCAACCCAACTGTTTTTCCTAGTCATAGTTTAGTTTTGCATGAATAACTTGTTAAATGTTGTTGTTGTCATGTTTAGATGCTTATGCTGTGTTCATTTTGGTGGATTTCTATGTCATCGTGTGTTTTCAGGTGGATTTGGCAAAGATTTATTCGTTTGAGCTTGTTTCTATTGTTTTTTTTTCACTGGTAACTGTTGCATAAAAGAGCAGGCTCTAAATGTGTAAACATGTTCAGAGAATTTCTGCAGAGCCTGAAGAGTTCTTCAAGTCATTCAGAGAAAACGCACGGGCGTGTGGAATTTCCACACGCCCGTGGGGTTGTATTGCTAGCTCATCCAAAGAAGGCACAAGGGTGTGCACTCACCCCTGTGAGTGACCTTGCAACCAACGCACAGGTTTCTCTTCATCGACATCCTTTCCACTTTCTTCAGAATACTCTAGCATTGATTTCCGACCTCGTACTGCCGATTTTGGAGGATTTTTACTTGGTTTTCTGGCCTATTCCTATTCTCCTCATCTCAATTCTTCGGTAAGCCCCTACTTTTGATTTTCTTTGCTAATTCTTGTTTCTAATTGATGAACTTTCTAAGAATGCTTCGTTTTTGCAATTAGAGTGTAAGAGCATGCTTAGAAAGAAGTTAGAAGAGTTTTAGAAGTGTTTTGTTGGCTTTTTGAGGTGCAGCCGTGCAGTTCTTCACGCCCTACGGATCCACACGGGCGTGCGGAATTTTCCCACGACCGTGTGGATTTCTGCAGCATCATTTATCCAGCTTGTTTGATTGATTTCCTTTAAAAATTTGCAGGATATGGCACCTAGGTCAAAGAAGCAAGCAGAGAAACATCCGCGGGAGTCATCTTCCGAGTCCAAGGGAATGAGTTTCGCTATTCCCGAGCATCAGGCTCGTTTTGTGCGTCTGTCGAGACTTCGGTTTGGACAAACTCGGTATCTAGACAGTAGCATACTCCGAGAGTTACAGCAGGGGGATGAATTTGCTGAAGAGGTCGAGGACCTTGTTTCAGTAGGAGGATGGAGTCAGTTATTAACGATCAGAGAGCCAGCCATTCGTGAGCTCACACTAGAGGTGTTGTCGTCATTTGAGTTCGATAGATCATATGAGAGATTCGACAGCATGGACGCCATCCAGTTCAGAGCATTTGGACATCACTACTGCATGAGCATCACACAGTTCTCAGTCTCGCTAGGGCTATATAAGGAGGCATTCACGGACACTGAGGAGTATTTTCAGCTACTGACTGATTATCCTGGAGCTTTGACCCCTCAGAGAGCCTACCGAGTGCTGTATGGTCAGGGTCAGTACGAGCCGGGGGTGTCCAAGGCCACGTGCCTTTCCCGACCTACCTACCGATATTTACACGCTATTATGAGTAGGTCGGTGAATGGCCGTGGTGACAGCACAGGTGTTCTGAGCCGGCAGGAGCTTTTATATCTGTATTCGATGGTGCAGTGCATATCGATTCATCTGGGGCACATCCTTGCAGAGTACATTCATCATCAGGGGCATTATGCTAGATTGGGAGCAATCTTCTCGGGCCCCTACATTACGTGGATAGTCATGGGCATGGGCCTCTTGGACGTAATTCGCGGGGCTGAGTGGACGAGTACTCCTGCTTCCCTGAGTCTGGACACAATGAGATTGATGGGCATGATCCGCCGAGTATGGACGGGGGTATATGCTTTGGTTCTACCCACTCTAGAGATGGCCGAGGATGAGGGTGATGATGCAGAGGCCTCTCAGCCTGCCCCCGAGCCTCGACCCGATGCTCGATGGAGGCCCGACGCATCTCTCGGCGATGCAGTACCCATCCCCGGTACATATGTTCTCACCATCTCGAGCCCATGATCGTTTTAAGAGGTTCGAGAGTGCCCTGGGGGTGATACGGGCAGAGATCGCTAAGGCATGAGCGGAGATAGCAGAGGTACGCGCGACGCAGGCCACACAGTTCATAGAGTTCATGGCGCGTTTTGACGTTTTACAGTAGATACTTCAGCAAGATGCTACCGCACCTTTTGTACTGTGACCGTGCACCTCCCAGACTGTATCACCATTATTGGACCCACCAGCACCTTCTGATCTAGCACCAGCAGCAGAGGAGCCATAGCGTGGCGCCGACACTTGACTTGCTTTTATTTTACTTCTACTTGCATTTTATTTTGGACATGTTATCCTCAGAAAGGACTTTCCTTCTGAGCTTATTTTCATTTTGTCGTTTCGAGTGGTATTTCTTGCTCTATCTTATATATACTCGAGTTTTGTTTTTCTTTTATTGACCTCTACTGAACCCCCTCGTGTATGCGTGCAGATGGTCTTGTCATTATGGGAATTGAGAACTTGTCATAGACACAGCCAAGGTGCTTCGGCACTTGGCCGTGTGTGCCTCACAACCCGTTGGAACATCACCCCCCAAGGATTTAGCTCCATCAAATGCAACACTAGAAGTCAGGGGAGTATTGTTTCGATTGCTTCTCCCACATTTTATTCTTGATTGATATAAATTATAAGTAAGCCTGCATGTGTACATTGAGGTCAATGTACAGCTTAAGTGTGGGGGGAGGGGAGTTTCATAGTGCACATATCTTTTACACTATTTTGATTGATATATATGCTCACGTAGCCAATGGCGGTTCACCTTAGTTGCAATGACGGTATTCTTGAGTTTAAGAAAATTTTTTAACATTGAATGTTCTCATAATCTAGTTCTTGCTTGAATTTTTAGGAATTTGTTTTGCCCGAATAACATTTTGTGCACTTCTCACTCTTTAAACTCTTTTGGAAACTCAAGTCTAAGGTTAGAGGGACCAGTTTAGTTTTGTTTCTTGTGTTGCTTTACATGGAAAATGGAAAAGAAAAAGAAAGAACAAAAGTGTTTCTATCGTTTAATTTTTGCTTGTTGGGTGGAAAGAGCTACCACCCATGATGTATGAAGCTACTCTCATAAGTCAGATACTAGCTATGCCCTATTGAGAGAAAAGAGCTATCTCATGAGATGTGTGAAAGCTACCACCCCGGTAGAAAGAGCTACCACCTCAAAAATGTGAAAAGCCACCTTAGCGGCCGCTTTGGAAAAAGGGCTACCTTAGAGGATGTGTAAAGCTACTACCCTTTTTGAAATGTTTGGTATTCTTTTGTAGAAAAAAATAAGTCCTTTATACCTAGAACTTTGAGGAGTATACATTGGGTTGACTTGAGTGAGTTCACACACTTACACGACTTCGGGTTTGTTGTCCTTTTTGATTCAAGTTTTTAGCTAGAGCATTGATTCTTTCGTATTTAGTGTTGAAATTTCCTTTACTATTAGAATATTGTCTTTGTGTGCTTTGGTGAACCTAAGGCCAAGCACTTCCAACAGTCCCTATTTAAGACCGATTTCAGCCCCGATTTGAGGATTCTTTTCTCCATCTTTTCCCGAACTTGAGAGAGGGCTGCGGCTAGGGTTTTGAGAGGTATTGGCTAGGGATTTGGAGAGGTTCTACGGCTCTGACATCGGCATCTCTTTAGAAGAAGGTTGGTAAGGGAGCCTCCGTTGGATTGATTTGGCGAGGCGTATGTTATACCGGACAAGGCGATCTTGCGATGAGTAGAGGACTCTCAACAAGACCATCGCCATGAATATCGAGGGGGTTTTTCCTATGGATTGTTTTCTTTTACATTTGATTTCATTATCATTTGTATTGTTCTCAATGGAGAGCTAAAGCCTTAGTTGGTACTTGGGTATTTGTGAACCCTCGGATGTATTAGTTTCATTAAATCTCTTTATTATGCTTTCAATTAATTGATGTTATTGTGAGTTCCAATCTTGAATGTTTGATTGTTTGAATACTCCCTTAGAGTGACACTAAGGTTGAGAGTTCATGTGGTAACCCTTGTGAGTGAGTGACACACCACGAGAGTTAGACAAAGCTTGATTGGAGAGGGTTGAGAGGGTGAGTCGAGAGGTACAGGAGCGTCCCCTTTCCCTTCCGATGTGATTGATTCTACCTCCGTTCCTCGTGTTCTTTGCGGCTATAATAGAGCGAATGAGCTAAGGGATGCCCCTCCGTTGGGGCTTAGTTGCAAGTGCAACGTAGTGAAGCGTTGAGGTGATTTTAGCATCTAGGGCTTAATTGTAGTTAGGGACCTTTCTTCTGGACCAAAGAGTTAGGTCTACAATTAGGAAGAGATTTATCACTTGGAATCCCCAGAGCTTAATGCAATCCTTCTTACGAGTGTGAGGTTGAGAGGTTGTTCAACTTCTCCTCCGGGACATGTAGAGGATTAGGCTTGGTTAACCCTAGATTCCGGACAATGCATTAAAAGGATGTCCTTGACTCACCATTGCATTAGTTAAGAAGCATAATAGAGAGTTCTTGCACTTGAAACGATTTTCCTAGGCGGATCGATACCCAGGTACCCCATCTTTATCGATTGCCTTACCTTCTCCTTTACTCTTGCTCTCTTTCGGGTTGCTTTACTTTTGAGAATTGAATCTTATCACACATATCACTATTCATCTTTCATATAGTTGAGAAGCAAATTAAGTATTTTTATTCCCTTTTGCCTGTGGATATGATACCCCACTCACCTGGGATTTATTACTTCGACAACTCCGTGCACTTGCGGGGAGTATTGTCACTTGTGTTCCTCTACTCTATAGTTATGGTTATTATTATTGATTCCAAGTTTGTTGGTCAGCCTGGGGGTTACCTGAGGGTTGAGTGGCGGGGTATCCCTCCTCAGGATTGTTACCATAATTGTCACATCTGTGGGCTAGCAGGTCAGGGTGTGACAGAGATTATAGTAGTGGCAGTGTCAAGTTTGAAGATAGTTTTAGGTTACTGGAATGGGTGATTGTTAGTGGTGGAATGGGTAGGTATGATAAGAGAAGTGGAGGGAACCATAATAGGGGAAGAATGGATGCAACAGTGATAGGTGTTGGTGCTGTTATGGCAAGAGAGGGTTGTGGCATGGTGAGAGAAGCATGGTTTCTATACAGTAATAATAGGTGAGGAGTTGGTGGAAACCTGGTCAAGGAGAGAGTCCAAAAAGGAAGAAATGTCAGGTTATCTTTGGCAAAAGGAAAAATAGTTTTGTCAAACACAATATGTCATGAGACAATGAGACAATAATGCGAATGGAGGAGAGCTTGAGACAACAATAACCTTTGTGATGATTTGGGTAACCCAGAAAAACACAAGTGGAGAGCAAGGTGTAAGTTTGTGGGCAGCGGAAGAGAAAATGTTGGGTAGAGAGATTGAATGAAACAGTGTTTTGTAGGGTGTAGAGAGATTAAGAGGCTTAGTTGGGTGGGGATTAAGCAAGTAGGTAGTGATAGAGAGGTCTTCAACACAAAAGGAGGTAGGTATGTGTGCCTAAAAGACTAGATTGAGTATGATGTTGTTGGTAGTTCGAGTTATACACTTAGCCTTCCCATTCTGTTGGGAAATGTAGGAACAAGATAAAAGCTAACTACCAAATAGTGATATCTATAAAAGCTAGAAAAGGGTTATGGCCATACATCATAGTGAATGAACTCAAAAGGAGCATTAGTGGTAGAATGCCATGGTGAAAAGGAAAGCCGGATATTCCATCCAAGTTGGCAAGAATGAAAAAGTTTAAAGCCAGCTTTATTGCATTTAATCGTAGAATTTTTTAGCAAAGAAAAACAACCATAACAGCCAAGATGTCCTAGACAACGGTGGCACAGGTCTCTAGAGGAGTTGAGGGCAGTGAATACTCAAGAGGGTAGAGGTTACCAGTGCTATTGCAATGGAGGATCATATTCTTTTTTTGTAGATAATTCATAGACATGATGAAAGGACCAAATTACACATAATACTGATTGTTAATAGTAAGTTTTCTAACATAAACAAGGTTTTGATAATATGTGGTGCGACGAAAATATTATTGATGAACATCCCGCAAGTGCACGGGGTCATCAAGTAATACCTCTCCTACAAGCACGAGAGGGTTGTATTCCCTGGGCCGAAGGAGCTACCCTTACTTCCTTTTCACTCGTTGTCTAACCAATCAACTCAACTTTGGGAATTAACACTACTAAAGAAATTAAAACTAAGTGAATAGTGCCTACATGCCAAGTGAGAGGTTGGAAATCTAGGGATGAGGGTGGTCATAGATGTGGATCCCTTTGTGGTTATTAAAGGTTAGAAGAATGCTAGAGTTGCTAAGCAAGTGGTTGTTCAGGCCAAGAGAAACTCGAAAATAGATTACCCCGATGGTCACGGCTGTAATCCCTAATCCCATACAAGTATTAGCTTGGAATCTCTTCCGGCCAAATCCTTCTATGATTACAATTGATAAGTGCTTGTGTGATAAGAATGCGAAGTGTTCTTTCCTTACAATGAGCATTACTTTTAATGGGTTTAAGCGCTAATACATGTGTATTTGTGTTTTTTTGCTCATGTAGAGTTGTGAAGCTATGTTTTAAGAAAAGAAGCCAAAAGTAGATCGTGTACACACTATTTGGTGGAATCTTAGAAGCAACAACGCGAACACAAAAGTAGGGCTCTAAGATACATGAATATGTGCCAACCTCCATGTATTCAAGCCATTACAATGAGTTGGAGGGGCACGAAGACAGTCACATATACGTATCCCAACTTGTGCAATGATAGCAAGATCTTCACCAATGAAACTGTTTATTGAAGAAGCGACACGATCTACGGCATAAACGTGTGCCCGTTTATGTTACCTTGATGAAAAGTGGATTCGGGAGTGTTTTTTGGCAGGGGCATTGTTGTAAATTACTGCAGTAAAACACTGTAGCAAAATACGGTAGTAGTTACTGTTCACAGCGGGCCTTAAATCAGAATTCCAGAGAATTCACACGGGCGTGTGGAAATTCCATAGGGGCGTGTGGAACATCCACAGGCTTGTGTGGATGCCCTATTCCAGCCCTTTAAAAGCCGTGATTCAGCTCCGATTTCTCCATCTTTTTCCTTATCTTTTCTTCCATCTTTCCCCATCTTTGGAGGCGCCGGCGGTTAGCGTTTGGAGAGGCTTTGGCAAGGCTTTGGAGAGGTTTGACAATCTTTGACATCCCGAGAGTTAGACAAAGCTAGATGGTTATTGTGAACTCTAGGATGTATTCGTTTCATTGAATCTCTTTATTATGCTTTCAATTAATTGATGGTTATTGTGAGTTTCAATCTTGTACGCTTGATTGTTTGAATACTCCCCTAGAGTGACACTAGGGTTGAGAGTTCTTGTTGGTAACTCTTGTGAGTGAGTGACACACCACGAGGGTTAGACAAAGCTAGATTGGATAGGGTTGAGAGGGTGAGTCGAGAGGTAGCAGAGCGCCCCCTTTCCCGTCTGGTGTGATCTATCCTACCTCCACATTCCAAGAGTTCTTTGCGTCCATAGTAGAGTGAATGAGCTAAGGGATAACCTTCCATTGGGGCTTAGTTGCGATTTCAATGGAGTTAAGCGTTGTAGTGATTTTAGCATGTAGGGTTTAATTGTTGTTAAGGACCTTCCACCTGGACCAAAGGGTTAGGTCTATACATAGGAATAGGGTTTATCACTTGGAATCCCTAGAATTCATTGCAATTCTATACGAGTGCGAGGTTGAGAGGTTATTCAATTTCTCCTCCTGGATATGTATAGAGTTAGGCATGGTTGACCTTAGATTTGGGACCATGTATTAAAGGATCTCCACGACTCATTAATGCATTAGTTAAAAAGCATAATAGTGGGTTTTGCACTTGAAACGATTGTCCTAGGTGGAACAATATCCAGGTACCCCATTTATCGTCGATTGCCTCACCTATCTTTTACTTGAGCCTCCTTTATTTTTTCTTATTTTCTTTTGCATTGAGTTTGTTTTCACATCACTTTCAACATATTTTCATTATAGTTAAATAGCAATCTTGGTGGTTCTAAGCACTATTCCCTGTGTATTCAACTATCTTCTCACCGGGGTATTATTACTTCAACACCTGTGCACTTGCGGTTTACACGCATATTCGGTCGTGTCAGCGATACACACAGGGAAATCTCTAATTAGGGCCGATACTCAACCTAGGTCCAACACTAATGGTTGGAGGGAGATGAAATATTCGATGGTCATGGCGTACTCATACATGAATCCCCATTAAGCTAAGTGTGTCTAGTACAAGGGCGTTGGTCACGCACCAAGTACAACCTAGAAGTTGAAATACAAATTTCTCATGCAAATCAACACATCAAATATCACAAAGCATAAACCATGAAGCAAACCACATGCATTAAACAACTCAAAGCATTCATCAACACAAGTCCACCCCAAGGTTCATCGATATCTGGTGACCATCGGTCTAGCCATCCATACAAGCAAAGACACAAGATAGATTCATGGAAACAACTATAAAAAACATGATAAAACTCCCTCAAATGTTGGAAACAAGAAGAGGAGAAAGAATGGCGTGAATGGCTTACACGGATGCTGTAAAGGGGGCGGCTTCCCTTGTCGTCTCCAAGCTTCCCAAAGGTGAAATCAGTGAAGATCTTGCCTAAGAACTCTTCTCACTTCGATTTTCAATCTTTAAATTGTGGAGATTGGCCTCTAAATGCCCAAATAAAGAGCCTCCTCTTAAGGCTTTTTGGGTGTCAGAAGAAGGATCCTTAGCTTTGAGCCCTAACTTTGCTTTTAAGAATTCCGCCCGAGCCTTACGGCCGCATGGAGCCCGTGAGGCTCACTATTTTTTGCTCTCAAAACCTGGTCAGTGATACAGTAACCAACTACAGTAATTTACTACAGTGCCTACGCATGGGTTTAATCCGGGCGCACGGAGCTCGTGAGGTTTACAACCGAGTACCTGCTGCTCTCGATTCCTTTGCTACATTATCTGCTATAGTGTTCTTGCTTCAAAAATGCGATTTCTAGTGTTGATTTCTTCCTTATTACGTTCTCAAGCTAATTTTGGCTTCCCTGAGGCCTGAAACACAAATACAACAAATTTAGGTGTAAAAAGGGCATCAATTAATTTGAAAACGCATGCAAGCATATGTAAAACCTGTGTATAAATACATACATTTAGACTCTTATCAAATATGTAAAAGAAATAGGGGTGCTAAGAAGGAAAAGAGAAACTACCAGTATGAGTGATGGGAATAGGGGCATGATAAGTGTACATTTGTGCATGATTTAATATTATTTTGCACACTTATTCAGTGCGTATTTGAGTATTCTTTTGAAAGATGATGCTAAACATGGTAAAAATCATATTCTCAGGTACCAGGCAATCTTAAGGACAAGAGAGAGCTAATAGAAGCAATGAAGAGCCAAAATGAAGAAGATAGAGCTCTCTTGGCATCAACAACTAAAGAACATGCCAGACAGAACCACTTAAGGGCACCTTACAGTCTTGCTTATGACTGTAGGCCTCATACAGAAAATCTTGCGGGTATGCTTAAGCTTGTAAGGGAGAGCATAAGGATCAAATAAAAGGACCTACAGGCAAGACTGATGAGTGCATTTTATATGGATATTTTTGTACCCTTTTCATATATATTTATCTTGTCTTTAAGCTTTAATTTGTTGTGATTCGATGCCACTATGGGTATTATTATTTAGTTGTGCATGAAAATAGGTTCTTGTGCAAAAGAACAGGATTCGACACAAATACAGTGTGAAAAGATTTTGGTGCAAAAGAACAGGTTCTTGTACAAATTAGCTAGATTAGACTGTTCTTGCACTGCCTCTTTCCCTTTTCTTCTAAGTGTACGTTCAAGCTCGGGATCTCCTTCAATCAATATTGAGGTGTTCCCTCAGGTCATAAATTGGAGCTGCACACAAAAAGAAAGAAAAAGAAATCAGAACGATGATAGAATAAGAAGATATAAAATACAATGTACGGTGAAATAGCTAAGAAAACAAAATGCAAAGTATCTCTAAACGCCTACTCCCCGGCAACGGCACCAAAAACTTGACAAGATCCCCTTGCATATATCCCGCAAGTGCACGGGTTTGTCGAAGTAATAATCCCAGATGAGTGGGTATCGTATCCACAGGGAGTAAGGAATAAAAACACTTAATTCGGTTCTTAGCTATGTGAAAGATGAATAGTGATATGTGTGACAATAATTTAATTCTCAAAAGTAAAAACAACAAGTAAGAGAGCACAAGTAAAGGAGAAGGTAAGGCAATTGATAAAGATGGGGTACCCAGATATTGCTCCGCCTAAGACAATCATTTCAAGTGCAAGAACCCTCTATTATGCTTCCTAATCAATGCAAGTGAGTCGTGGAAATCCTTAATTACATAGTCCCAAATCTAAGGTCAACTATGCCTAACTCTATACATGTCCCGGAGGAGAGATTTAATAACCTCTCAACCTCGCACTCGCATAGAATTGCAATAAGTTCCAGGGATTCCAAGTGATAAATCTCTTCCTAATTGTAGACCTAACCCTTTGGTCCAGGTGGAAGGTCCCTAACCACAATTAAGCCCTAGATACTAAGATCATTTCTGCGCTTCACTCCGTTGTAGACCTAATCCTTTGATCAATTTGAAAGGAAATCGATCAAACAAGTTAATTAACAAATACTGCAGAAATCCACCTTATGAACTTCGCACGGGCGCTGATTTGGTAGGATTTTTACGAGGTTTTCCTTCCGAATCTAAATTCTCTCATCTCAACTCATCGGTAAGACCTATTCTTGATTTTCTTCGGCAATTCATGATTTTCTTCATCAAAGGGTTAGGTCTACAACGGAGTGAAGCGCAGAAGTGATCTTAGTATCTAGGGCTTAATTGTGGTTAGGGACCTTCCACTTGGACCAATGGGTTAGGTCCACAATTAGGAAGAGATTTATCACTTGGAATCCCTGGAACTTATTGCAATTCTATGCGAGTGCGAGGTTGAGAGGTTATTAAATCTCTCCTCCGGGACATGTATAGAGTTAGGCATAGTTGACCTTAGATTTGGGACTATGTAATTAAGGATTTCCACGACTCACCATTGCATTGATTAGGAAGCATAATAGAGGGTTCTTGCACTTGAAACAATTATCCTAGGCGAAGCATTATCCGGGTACCCCATCTTTATCGATTGCCTTTACCCCCTTCTTTACTTTTTGCTCTCTTACTTGTTGCTTTTT
>NW_024088247.1:0-5000 GCF_009730915.1 Dioscorea cayenensis subsp. rotundata
GTCATTCGGCATTCCTTTAGTGGGGAAGCGTCATTCGGCATATTCTCGCCCCATCCTTCACCATTTCATCTAGGGAGTGTCATACTATGTCTTTGTTTCATGTTTTTGCTTGATTGTATGCTTTGTTATGAGATGATGACACACTAGAACCCCAAGGCCACCGGGTGTTGGTGAACCTTGGGGGTTTTATCATGTATTTTGGATGATTGCTTGTTAACTCTATGCTTGGGTATTTTTTTGAGATCTAATCCATTGTTTTCATGCTAAGTGTTACACCAAGGAGAAATCCGTAGCTCTTTTTATGAATGATGCATGTAGATGTGACTTGCTCGCATGTATTAGGGTCATGAATGGATTAGAAGGGGGATACTTGTATCATCACGCCGAGAAATTGGGTGTTTGGTAGCCCTCCATGTAGGTTTAATCCGAAGAAGAGTAGGTTTATTCCTAAGCGAGATTTCCTTGTACTTAATGCAATCATAGGAATGTAGATTTGGAAGAAATTCCTATCTATGTTCAGTATGGGATTAGGGTTCAATCGCCGAGAAATTGGGGTTGTTCTAATCTTGGAATCTCATGGTCCAATTTACCCCTTGCATCTTTAAATCATCATCCATGTTGCATGATAACCCCTCAAGGGGATCCACATCCATAGGCCTTTGCACTTCATTGATTCTCTTGCTTGCTTATTGCTTGTTTTCTCTAATTTGCTAGCAAATCTTGTGTTTAGTTTTATTTGTATTTAGTAGAGTAAATCCATCACTTAAGATCTTAGGCTAGATAATAGCTCGAGAAGGAGTAATAGGAGATCCTTAGCCCCGTGGAATACGATCCTCGTGTCTTTGCACGAGGTATTACTTAGCGATCCCGTACACTTGCGGGAAGTGATCAGTGGTTAAGGCAAGTGGAAAGAAAGGACTGAAAGCATAGGGTGAATGGAGTGGATCTTTTGAGACTCCTACTTTCTCGTTGAGATTCGGGCGTAATAGGGGTGCTTCATCTGTCATGGCAATCTTTCCTTCTTCAATCGGATCTTAAATCTTGTGTTGAAGATTCCTACAGATGATTTATGCGATGGCCTTCATTCTTTTACAATTTCCAATAGGCGTTTGGATTCCGGGTTTGTGGCTGACGCTTAGCAAGGAGCTGAACTAAACCCCGCTTAAGCAGCATTGGAATAATTTTTGCTGGCGTGAACTGCAGCTGAGGCGCCACTTGTCTCACCATTGGGAGGAACATAATGAGATTTCTGCGGTTGTTGGGGGTGCTTCGCTGGATGGGTTGTTGCACAGGCGAAGGCGCTCAGGTGCGCTTAGAGCCTTATATTATATATTATAGGCTCAGGGAGCCACTTGAGGACAACCGCCAGTCGTCCCTCAACCAAAGAAGTTAATTAATTGTGGGGGACTACTGGTTACTTGACCTCCAACACCAAGAGGTAATGGTGCAGGAGAAAGCCGAAGCCAATCATAACATTGAAACAGAAGGCCATATTTTGGAAATCGATTTAGTTGATTTGGCTATGACGGTTTTTGGCATGCTAAAAATAGAAAGACCGAGGGGATCCAATAGAATGAACCTCCACAGGAGTCTTTAGGTCCAATGCGACGCTATAGTCCCATGACCCATAGGAGAGAATGGATTTAATCCAATTATTTTTATAACCACTGATCATGCCAAAATCCTCGAACCAAGCTTGCACCAAGATGACTTTTTTTCATCTGGAAGGTCAAATGCTTAAGCAGAAATTCTCTAACCATCCCTTCTTGATAACTGGTAAGTACTCCCATCTCTGGGAACACCAACCATAATCGGAAAGGGAGAGGATTAATACCAGTCGGCGAGTGTAGTAGAAAAAACCGACGACGCCTAATGATGACTCTTTGTTTGGTATCGCCGCTGAGTATACACGTGATAACCGAACCCCAGCAACTAAAAGAAAGATAATACAATCAATCTTTAGTGACGGTTACAAGAATGGCGGGGGTTTACTAATGATCTTCACATCCGAATCGAGACTGGATTACACAGTCCACCCTCACTCCAGACACAAAGAATGGCTTAGCAAACTCTAAGGCACCAATCTTAGAGACTCAATCTTTCTAAGTAAATCTGAACATGTAACTGGTCCATCGGGTCTTCGGTACTCACTTGAAACTAAAGCGATCCCCAGTGACGATATCGTCACCGAGGAGAGCATAGTCAGTAGAACCCTACGTCCCGGCTTGCTCGGCGCAAATCCATAGAAGAAATTATTTGCAAGGGGAGGCCAAGAACTAAGGAAACCCAATGGTTGACCATTAAAAATGAAAAAAATAGACAAGTGTCCTTTTCCCGATCTAGAAGGACCACGGAAATTCTTTTGTCATCAAAGCCGCGACCACCCAACTATAATATAAGAAAGAACATGACCAAAGAGAACATATACCATAATTCCCGGAATCATAGCTGGGAAGGAAGCGAAAGTCGGCTCGACCAACCCTTGACCTAACCCTCGAAGCGGGGTAGGTAAGGGAGCATCTTATTTATATAGTTGATCCTCTTATTGAACCGGTAGCTCTAGATCGAGAGCCGGATGCACCGATGAGTCAAGGCATAGCCAGTTGGTTTATCATCACTAGAAAAGGCGAGGTAGCAGACATATGATAAACCACTATTAGTTCGATCGAGTACCTAACAAGGTCTTTTGTTGTCGACACCATAACTTTGTACACGGCTCGCATCGATGGCTTTGGTATTTCATCATAGTCCGATGCCTTTGGTAGAGATTATAAGTTTCGTGATCAAGAGGTATTTTAGTAATCAAAAGGAAGAGTCCGAATTTAGGGATCGAGACCGTAGGGACCCTACGAGGACTTTAGTTACATATCCCTAGCCCGACTCCGGTTCCGGCTCAAGAGGTTCATTTAGATCCAGCAGTTCCAGGGCGGGGAAGGCGTGCTTATCAAATCCGTGCTTTCTTTAATACCAAAGCACATTATGTCCGTTACCCGGTTGCTCGCTAAGATCATAGAGGCGCTTGAGTCTACATCCCGAAAAATTTATGTGGGCAGGCACGCGACTCGGGGTCAATCAACCCGGTCAAGTGGGATACGGTTTGTAAACCTTTGGACGCGGTTGGCCGGCTAAGTTTGAATCTTAAAGTCCAAAAGCGTGGCTTTTCAAGCGAAGCGATATTGGAGATTAAAAAAATGGATGGATCGTCAATGTGGGCCAAAGAGGTGAGGGCACAAAGTATGGTTCGTGGGTCATCGGAGTTCTCTGTGGGTAGGTGCACGCGTTCGGTGTCATCGGCCATGAAATCGATCGGAAAAACTGCCCTTTGTGAATCGCCACACAAAATGGAGCATTGGGGACGGATCCTTGGTTAAGGTGTGGGAGGACTCGGGTGGGACCATGCCCTTTAAATTAACATTACGTGAAATGTAGTGTTTTTCGATGTTTGGGATCATAACACTTGTCTCCCTTTTTTTTTTTATTTATGAGCAGAATATCCAAGAAAAATTCATCTGACAGATCGAGCATCCAACTTATCTCTGTTCCTTTCAGGCAGATGTACATAGCATACACAACCAAAGACACGAAGATGGGGGGGATACGTGGATGTTTTCTTTTCTTTTGAGAGAACTTACATTTCCAAGAACATGTGTGGGCAATCGATTAATCAATTAGCATGCAGTTAAAAACAGCATCACCCCAAAAAAACTTTAGGAACCAAAGCATCTATCAAAAAGATACCTAGTCACTTGAAGAAGATGCCTATTTTTCCGTTCAGCAACACCAGGACAATCAACACAAGTAGTATGGTGTGCAATACCATTCTCTTGAGGGTATTGTCTTATTTCTTGGTTTACATACTCAGTCCCATTATCAGTGTGAAGGACCTTAATTTTGGCATCAAATTGGGTTTCAATCATCTTGTGAAATTGTTTGAAAATAGATGGAGCCTCATCCTTGGTTTTCATGAGATACAACCATGTTACTCTTGAACAATCATCAATGAAAAAGAATATAATATCGATAACCAAACAAAGAGGTAGTAGGTGATGGGCCCCATACGAGTAGAGGATCGGCACCAGATCAGGAGGTCCTTTGCCTCGTCTTCCCAGCTGCAATCCATCTCGCTAAGGCGAGGGCTTCTTGCCATTGGGATTCGTGAAAACAGAAAGAGAACTGACTCCTAAGATCATTTATCGAGATAAAAGCTTCTCCTTCCCTTCCTTCTTAGCGCTACGTGAGAAATAGAAAAACTAGCTCCGACTCCCGAGTGATTGAACTCAAAAATCATTTTTCTCAGTAAGTTCCTTCGGTCCACGCCGATGAAAGAGACCGAAGAAGGTGCAACTAGCGCTTAGAGTTCGGTGACAGGATAAACTACATACCCAGAAATCTTATAGTTACTGCTTTGCACGAGCTGAGACAGTGTAGATAGATCCGGATAAGGAAAAAGATCACATTCCTACTACTATAACTAAGAATGGTAATTACCCTCAAAGAGCGCAACAACCTAAAAAGAAAGGCGGACAAGAGCTCTTAGTACGCGAATGCCCATTAGTAATTAGTCTTATAGCACCAGCGCTTATGGGCGGCAGATACATAAAGTATGTCACTTCCTTGGCAAATTCAAACTCATGCCTTTCCTTAATCAGTTACTTGTCCCCTCTCTTACTATAGAGTTTAGGCCAAGACTAGAGGTAGAGTTCTAAATTCACTTCCTTGCCGGTCTGCCCTTCGTCATTGTTGGTTTGCTTTGAATATTGGACCAAGGCTCGATCGACCACTTAATCATCTGAAGGAAAAGCTCGCTATAGAGCAATAGCGCTGTGACAAAGAGAGAAATATCCATTCTATTATATTATAAGGGGAGCTAGAAGCAGAAACAATTGTGCTACAAGTCTCGTAACGTAACTCCGGAGAGGATCCTTCCTTCCGTTTTTGTTTGTTGGAGGATCGGATTCATTCCATGGAAAGACAGCGAATCATGGGTAAGTACGCATAGC
>NW_024088247.1:10000-15619 GCF_009730915.1 Dioscorea cayenensis subsp. rotundata
TTGACAGCGGAGGTCCAAGGTCAGTATTGAAAGCCAAAGAATGCATCCAAGACTCGGTAAGAAGGAGAAAAGAAATGAGCGGAGAGCAAAGTTCAATTCGAAAAGACCCGTATTCACATTGAAATCAGCCTAAACGAGCGAACCTTTCACTAAGCTCTTCCTAGCCGGGCTAACTACCTTACTCTATGATGAGAGCGGAGGATTAGAGTCCCAAAGTGAAGCAAGAAGAAAGAGGGTCAGCAAGAAAGACTAGATAGACATGAAAGACAGGTTGAATGAAGGCTACGGAGGGAATCCCATGAGCAAGGAAAGAAGGCTTACAATCCATCAGTCCGGTAGAAACCCTAAAGAGGAAGCTATTTCAAGAGAAGAGGTCCCAGGGCTAACAAGAACGAGAAGGAAGGTGTGAACTAGAAGAAGAGAGACCCTAGGGCAAGGGGGTAGAATAGAGAGGCTAAAGGCTTTGGGTATTACTCAAAGTGAAAGATAGGTGCACTTAGAGGATCCACTTGGGAACACTCGATCTAAGGGATAGGTAGAAGAATTCGCTATGGGGTAGTACACTTCAAGGGTGACTTCTAAGACAGTCTAAACAGCTTATAGAATAACGGATGAGAGAGAGACAGGACAAATAAATAGCTATTTATGAATTAGTGAAAGGTGAGACATCTTAAAGTGAAGTACTCGCCTAGAGAATTCAAGTGCCCGGGATTCGGATAGTGAATTGTGAAATCATGTTGCTTTTGACTCCGTCTTTGCACCAAGATGGATATCGTTCCAAAACCCACTCCTATGAGAAACCTAGGAAGAGAGAGGAGAGAGAAGAACTCACATCAACGGAAGAAGAAAGGATAAGAGGATCCGGGGAGAAGAGAAGACTCCAAAGTCACAAAAGAATAGCTCATTCGACTCGATCGACAAAGAGGTTCACAGTGGGGAATGGAAGCTGGCAGTTCAGAGAGGATGAGAACCCTAGATAGCTGGGATACCCGTACTTAGATGAGTGTCCAAAATGTAAAGCATAATGAGGAAGGAAGAATGACTTCAATGAAAAAGAAGAGTTTTTGCCAGGATATCCGCTACCTAAGGAATTCGAAAGAGAGGTGAGGACCGCGAACATAGAAAGGTAAAAAGGGATTCTGCCCCTGAATCAAAGGCATCCGGTATCTAGAGAAGGCTATAACCCCCTGCTATGAAATAGTCCTTCTCGCTTGCCACCTTGTTCTACCTCCTGCCTGATCTTTTGCATCAGCCTGGTGCTCTGATCTAAGGCTTGGTCTAAGAAAAAAAGAGAAGAGTCCAATTAGGAAACTATCCTCAAAGACCCGAATGAGCCTCCTGCCCGGTCTCACCTGACCTTACTCTATAGACTTACAAAGACCCGAACAACTTTCAAAGTGACTGGAATAGCAAGAAAGGGAAATAGAGGCCTTATCCCTCCCCCCCAGGATGTCGAGTAGCTTCGGATAAGGAAGCCCAAGGTCAACGGCCGGCTTTGAAGTCCCTATGGATCAAGGGGGTTAAGGCGTAAAGGTCAAGAGGCCCCCTACTCGAATCCATAGCAAAAGAGTCGCTATCGGACATCCTTCTTATTTATTAGCTCTATCGATGAAAGGAAGGTCCACTCGAAGGCCCTAAGAGGCTTTCCCAAGGCAAAGAAGTACCAATAGAAGGAGCTAAAAATAAGATCTCATCTCGGTCAAGTTAAGATAGAACCAGGACTTGAAGTCAGAATCAATGAAAATCAGTTAGCGGATCGACTATCTCGTATATAGAAGCCCACCTGACTCACCTCCAATGGAACTTGAAGTCAAGCGGACTGCTCCGATACAAGTGCAGCTGACAGATCCGAAGGAAGTAAAGCACTCAATCAACGGGAGAGTCTTAAGCTCATTTTCGTTGAATTCGGGTTTTAAGCAGATATTCCGAAAGGAAGTTAACGATGTGCGAAGTAAAAGATTGCTCGTTTGGTAGAACAAGGGACTTTCCTAGGTTCGTGCCGTACTAAGAGACCCACGCAAGAGGCAGGTGCTTCAAGTCAGGCATTGGGCTCATTTATCTGGTAGAAGAAGTCCGTTTCGCTCTAGCTGCGACTTACTGTGAATGAAGTCCGTCAAGTCAACAGGGATGGGGATGAAGGGCTTTGATTAGTCCTGGTTGTACTCTATGCTTCTTCGATTGGGCTGCGGAGCTCCTCTTTTAGCTCGTTCTCAAAGTTTAGAGGTGGTGTGAGAAGGTTGTCAAGATGCTTTTGACTCGTGCTGGTTAGGACTTGGTTCATAAAGTAAAGATGGTTGGTTTTTACTCTCTTTGTTTAGTTTGTTTAGTCTTTCGTTTGTAAGGTCTTCCACTAGGGTAAGCTAACAGAGCCAAGAGCGGGAAGAAATAGACAGAAGGAGCCGGGCTAGCGAACTTAGAACCTCTTTTTCAAAACTATCCTATCCATCTGATCCGGGCAGTTACAGAGGCAATTTGACCCGAGAGTTCCCTTCTGACTAATGAAGGAGAGGGCTGGCCTCATCTAGCTAACTTTCGGAGCTAGGCTACCCTTGAATTCATCATCCACTAGTTCTCCCTACTCCACACTTAATGAATGAGAGTCTCAAACCGATCATAGCAGACCGAGTTCAGATTCCCCCGGCTAATGCAATCTCCCACCCCTTGTTGCCACTCATTCAAAAAACGAAAGTTAAGAAAAGAAAGATGGGAAGACGAAGACTAAGGCCAGATGATAAAGACCCTAGAGGGCCAGGGGGCCATTTCACACCATCTACCCGATCTAGAAAAGACCTACCTTATGGAGCACTGAGAAGGAAGACCTGGAGCTCTTCTTTAACTCATTCATCATTCTTGGATCAACTGTTCTCTCCTAGCCCATCCGAAGAGAAGGATGGAACCTTAGCTAGAATCGGATCTTGACTCTACTTACTGGGCCTGGTCGAACTCTACCCTCCTCTGCCTAAGGAGCTAGGAAACTAGGCCGTACCATTCCCCCATCGTTCTTGAGTGTAATCCCTAAGGATATATTTTACCTCCTTAGACCACCTTCCTGCCAGCCCCCCTTTAAGCACACAAGTCAAGAAGGCCCTCTCGATGAGCCAAGGAAGGATGCCATGGAGCCATAGGACGAGAGCTATAGAGATTGGATCTTGAACCACGACCAGCGGGAGAGGCTTAGAAGTGCTGGATAAGATGAGGGGACGGAGGTTCTACCCTGGTTCATTCGGATTGCTAAACTGTAGTAAAGAGCTCTCTATATAGCCTGAGTCTTGTTCTCTCTCCTCCTATATCGAAGGCGATTAACCCAACTAGGCTCGTTCTGAAAGTGAAGCGGACAGACTGGTCTATAAGGCAAAAGACAGGCAAAGAATATAGAGACGTGGCTGCTATGCTAAAGGATCTGAGGGTCGCTAGTTCGTAGGAGGGTAAGCCTGCTTCTTTTGGCTCGACTGGTATAGATGAGCTCACAGGCAGAGTTCCATTTCTGCCTTCCGTTCTCTTTGACCCTGGTGGTGGTTCTTCAGCCTCAGGCTAGCTAGCTAGTCTCATATCTGAGTCAGTCTTCTCGTCTGCTCTTTCTGTCTGATCTTGACAGCTTCTTCTCTTATCTTGCTAGATTGGTGCCACTGTCTTGAATGGATGCCTCGTCCCCCAGGTTCAAACAGAGGGAGAAGAGACATCGAGAAGGTAGGGAAAATGTTTTCATAAGCTTTTCTTATTAGGGGGGAGTTTCCTAAGTCGACTCTAGAGAGCGTATTCTACTTCTGGCTCGTTCGGGAGAATGAGGGAGTGTATTTACTTAGTCGAGTTGGATCTTTCTTCTTCTTGTAAATGTCTTAGACCAGTGATGCCAAAACCCGGGATTTCTCTTGCTTTTTTTAATTCGCCTAATGTTCTTTTCTCATCAAAGTAGAAAGTGATCTCGACGCAAACTGAATGCCAAAGACTAATAACGGACTTTTCGAAGTTGCAACTTTGCCTTTTCCTTAGATTTTCGTTGTCTTAGTGACTTGCAAACTCATTTCTTGTCTAGCCCGTTCAGTAGGATATTGAGTCATGCTAGTGAGTTAGAGGATAGATAGACGGAACTAGGGAAGGCCTTAACGGACGAAAGATGAAACCACCTAAAGCAGCGTTGAGGAAAGCATTCCCGCCTGGATACGTAGGCCGCTTATTGTGATGTATCCATTCCCTTTTGTATGTCCTCTAAAGGTCAGCGCAAACATAGTCGTAATCTGTTCGACCACGTCTTGCAGCTCTTCTGGCGTCAGGATTGCGGGAACCTGTGCTTTTTTTTTGTTTGGTTGAAATTGAAGAACAACTCCTTATGTTATGCTTTGGAGAAGTATTCAACAACTAAAAAATAGAGATCTGAGCTGGTAGCTTGCTGAGATGACCAAGGAGGTCATATTCAGACTGTGGAACTGCCTTATTGCTTTGATCTGGAGCAGCTTCTTCTTAGCTCTCAGGTTGAGAAGCCCTTGCATAGTCTTTTCCTGTTCGAGTAGCTAGAACCCTCGGTCGGCCTAGTCTTCTCTGTAGGTGCGTCGGTGACCCTCGATCAGCCTCTTTCTGGAAGATGAGGGGTCTTTTGTAACTTCTTCGGCTGATGGCTCGCTTCGGGTGACTCGCGGAGCAACCGTCGATGTAGTCAACTTCTCGAATCTGCTCTTTGGATGGCTTGATGTCGATGCATAATGGCTTGCTTTTGACGAATCTTCTGAGGCGTCGATCGGGTTGGAATCGTCACATGCCCTCGCAGACATGCAACTTTTCCTTCCCCTTCGAGGAAGTGCGCTTGGATGGGCGCAATCAGATCTCGATCGGCTTGTGATGAGGGCGACTCCCCTGAGGAATATCCTCGTTCATAGTAAGGATTCGAGTCATAATATTCTTCAACCGTCATTACTTGCGGTGAGATCGATCGGCGCGATTTCTCCTTTTTCGGTGGCGGAGCGACTTCTTTTGAGAACTATAGGAGGTTCGGTCACCTTCCCCCCGGCTACGCTGTTCCGCCCGAGGAACGTACATGAAAGTCAAGAAAAGAGAAAGGAGGCCTTACAGACAGACCGGTTCATAAGTAGGACTCACAGGAAATCTTTCCTAGTCCCAAAGAGAGAGTATTCTCAATCAAAAAAAGCCTAAAAATCCCGCAAGCAATATAGTTTCGCTACTCCGATAAGTGTCTAAATGTAGGTGTTTTCATATATATATCGTATGCACTTTGCATGTATTTTTGTGAGGTTTGATGCCCGCTTTCACGCTTAATCGCCTATTATTTGCTTTGTAGGGCATATGGAAGCCATGGAGAACAAGAAGATATCATTTTGGCAAAAAGAGAAGAAAACAGAATTTTCATACTACCCCCATACTACCCAAGATGGGGGCCTTATGCACTGTAGAGACTGGATTAATTTGGTGTCTCATCCAGATTTCCATACTACCCAAAGATACGGGGGCCGTATGGAGGTCGTATGCACCCCGTATGGAACGCTAATCTAGGGTTTCGAAAGTGCTATACGACCCCCATACAACCCCCTATATGGCCCGTGATGCCTCGGGGGTATATATACTCACTTTTAGGGCTAATTAAAGGACTTTTTGCTGGCCGACTTTTGG
>NW_024088248.1:0-32633 GCF_009730915.1 Dioscorea cayenensis subsp. rotundata
CAGTTACGTATTGTCATTGTAATGGCATGATTTACTGAGTACTAGTTTTGAGTCACCAATGCCGCTTTCTCAAATTTTAAATCTTCGGGTTAATATAACAATGATGAAGCTTCCCGGGTCTTTCTTCTCTTGTTCGCATTTTCTTTTGCAACATCGAAAGCAAAGACGATCTAGAACATCAAGCACTTCCACCAAATTCCCTTTGTTAGCCTGGCTGTCCTTCAAGAATTTTGTATACTTAGGCATCAGTCAATGCCTCAACAAAAGGAATATTAATGGAGTTGCTTGAACAAACTCTTCAGAACTTGTATTGTTCATCCTTGGTCATTCTATAATCTAGAGAGGGATATGATTTTATTGAAAAATGGGGGTACCACCTCCTTTCCTCTCTTTGCTCGCTCTCCTCAAATCCTCAAGTAGTCCTCGTGCATGTTCATTGCCCTCTTACTGTGAAGCCATCTTCAACCCTTACCACCGCTTCCTCAGTGATCCTTGACATGCCTCAGGGATTGGTCTTGGTATTACTCGCAAGCTTTCTGTCACCTTTTAGAGACTTCTGCACCGCCCCACTGATTTCTCAAGATTATGCAAAGAGACCGTGGTTGCAAAAGTGTAGCCTTGATCGATTGAAAACCTTTGTATCTAACGATTGCACAAACCTAGTTTCTAAGGCCTTCTCCAAATCGGCTATCTTGGTTCTAAACTGAAACCCGCCCATGTTTGGGGCTTGTTTTTGTTGGAAAGTTCCTATGGCCCCAAGGTGGCCTTATGGACCCTGTTACCCACAAAAAATTGGATGATTCTTCCAACCCGGATCGAGAGGTGTTACTATATGGATTCCTTGGTTTCTTCATTGCATTACCCATAAAAATCGACATTCTACACCGAGGCATCAATGGTTGTACCGTGCAATCGAAGGGAAGTAGCTGTCCTCCACCACACCGTGCAAGTAGTCATGGCCGACACTTCTATCTGGTTAGAAGATCTAACTCACACAATGATTCCACTTGAGCCGCCAAATGGAAGTTACCTAGATTCATCTCATGGAGCCCGGCCAATTATTCTTCTTCCTAGCATCTCCACTGGTAGCTATTTAACCCTCATTTCTTCACCACGATGGCCCACTGGGTCTCGCCAACTAGAAGGCACTTCTGCCACATCCAAGAGTTGCCTTTGTACCTTTATCTAACCCGCTGAAAAGGTCTCAACAATCATCCATCGAACCAGGTTATGCACTTTCTCGGGGAGCTCCTCCTTGAACCCTTCCCACCGCCCCCAAATAGAGACCCATAATCTGACTATATAAAGGATGAGATCCATTCCTGTTTTTACAAATTCTTCCTAAGGAAATAACGGGCCGAAGTCACCATCTCTCCCATGTAATCGATGCCTAGGTAGCCGAGTGTAGCCACTTGATAGCGTGCTTGTGTTAAGAATGTAATTGTTCTTTCTTTACAATGAGTATTACTTTTATCGCCTAAGCCTCTAATACTTAAAATGGTGTTCTTTTTGCGCAAAGTTGCTGTGCTTATGTTTTAAGAAAAAGAAGCCAAATGTAGATCGCGAATGCACCATTTGATGAAATCTTGAAGGAACAACGCGTAAGACACAAGTTGGGCTCAAAGATATGAATGTGTGCCAACCCACGTATTCAAGTAATTACAATGATTTGGAGTGGTACAAGGGCTGCATTTACGTATCCCGACCAGGCATTGATAGCAACATCTCACCAATGAACCCATTTATTGAAAAAGCGACATGATCTGTTGTAACGTGAAAGTCACATGTCATCAAGGAAAAGTGGATTCTGGAGTATTTTTTGATGGAGACTGTATAAGTTCCTATAGTCAAAATCAGAAGGCTAGCATTTTATTGTTCACAGCCGGCCGGAAATCGTAATTCCAAAGTATTCACATGTATGTATGGAAATCACACACATGTTTGAAAATTCCTATTGTATGCTTAAAATTCCACACCTGCGGTGGATGCCTTCAATTCCAGCCCATTTAAAAGCCGATTCAAAGCCCTTTGACATTTCTTATCTTTTCCCCATTCTTTCTTTCCCAATTTCCCCATCTTTGGAGGCTACTGTATAGGGGTTTTGAGTGGTTTCGGTGGCAGCTTTGAGATGTTTGACGCCTCGAGCACGCTTTTCCTTCTCGAAGAGCTATTGAGGGAGCTGGGCTCGGGCACCGATCCGGGCGAGAAAATTCTAGGTTTGACGAGAGGATCTCAAGAAGACGCAACTGGATCCATAAGAATCTTCCACATGAACACAAAGGGTTTCTTCATTCATGGATTGCATCCTATACTTTTGATTTCATTATTCATTGTATTTGCTCCATGGAGAGCTAAACTTCTGTGTGGTACTCTGCGTATCAGAACCCTAGGATGTACCTACTTTGAATCTCTTTATTATGCTTTCAATTAATTGATGTCAGAGTTCCAACTTTGAATGCTTGATTGTGTGAATAATTACCTGAGTGAGGCACTAGGTTGAGGATTTCTCGTTGGTAACCCGCGAGGAGTGACACACCGCCAAGTGTTTTGTGAAGCAGTAGGTTGGAGAGGCTGAGAGGGGTGGAATCGAGAGGCATGTGAGTGTCCTCTTTCCTCTCATGGTTAGATTCACTCCATTCCTCAAGTTCTTTGTGCCACAATAGAGTGAATGGTCTGGGCGGGATGACCTTTCATTGAGCTTTTAGCTTTATGTGCAACGGGCTGCTGTATGATTCCTGAGTATGTAGCTTAATTGTATAGACCTTCCACTGACCAAGGGTTAGTCTACAATTAGGAAGAGATTTATCCTTGGAACTTAGAACTTATTGCAATTCATGCTAGCAGTTGAGAGGTTATTCTATCCTCCTCAGGGACATGGTTAGAGTTAGTTGAACTTAGATTTGGGTCTAATGTAATTGAGTGACTTCAGCCGGCACTCAACTTGCGTATCATGGATTAGTAGCATAGATGTTTTCACTTGGAAAGTGAGTTGTCTTCTAGGAGGAGCACATCTCAGTTACCCATTTATCATCGTGCCTTTCCCATCTCTTACTTGCGCCTCCCTTTGTCTTTCGTAGTAATTTTATTTGCATTGAGTTTGTTTCCTGTCACTTTCAACATACTTTTCGCCCTAGTTAAATAGCAATCTTGGTGGTTCTAAGCACTATTCCCCGAGGGATTCACTACCCTCTCACCGGGGTCTACTATCAACATATGTGTACTTATGCTTTTACAATTTATATTTTGACGTGTCGTTTTAGGTACCACTGGGTAATAGGCGCTTAGAATTACTTTTGTACTTTTGCTATTTTGACTATTTATTATTCATTCTATTTTACACTTTCGTGTCTTCCGCCATTTATTTTCTTTTGATCATGTCTTACTTTTCTCGTATAGTGAGCTGAAATGACGTATTTGAATCCGCTTATTGCTCTGTACTCTCGTAGGTTGAAGCTCACGAGTGAAAAAGGTGATAGGAATTTTTGTTTCCACAACAACGAAAGCAGGCCCTAGTTAACTTGCACATCATGAACTGAAAAGGAGCTACCCAAACTTCTTGTGCAATAGTGATGGACGTCTGGGTGCCCCTGCAAAGAGGAATGTCAAAAGTGAGATGCTCGGAGAGGATGCACTTAGGTTACCAAAAGAGTATTAGGCGACTTCATTGAAGCATCCGATGTCTCGCGATTCAAAATATGGAGACCACACTAAGTTAGCTCTTGAAGCCTCCTATGAAAAACCTTTGAGCATCAGTGGGAGGGATACTTGACACACTCTACGAGGAACAACAAGCATTTGAGTAAGCAATTCAAGTTCCTTTGTAGAGATGATGTGCAGCGAATGGAGCCAGTATTATTGAAGTTGGGCAAATTGAGTACATTGGTGCGAGAAAATGAAAGGGAGAAGCTCGAATACCATTTTGAGGATTTTTAGGCGCAGTGTAGAATGAAGATCTTTGGTTTCTTGTGAGCGTAGAAAATTTTCAAGGATTTGCCATTGTCATGTTCCTTTCAAGCGAAAATACACAAGAATAAGTAAAATCCTAAGGTAATGGAACGAGCACCACTCTTTGGGATTGATCAATTCATAAATTGCAAGAAATAGATTTTTGGGTTTTGGGGAGAAGATGTGGGTGAGATTGAGGCCATCCAATGACCCACATGCGTTTAAGCTTGGATAATTCCCTGACCTAAATTGTTCCTTAGAAAGCCATAAGGAGATGGTTGGACTCTCAAACTAAATATTTCACACGCCAAATGATTATTGGTTTAAAGGAAGTAGCTATACTACAATGTCTAGTTGGGAGGAATACACTTTTTCAAGCCTCTCTAAGGTAAGGAAGAGTATCGTCAAGCTACAGTGGTAAAACAAGCACTTCTTGGGAAGCAACCCAAGTTTTTAATGTTTTTCTAGTTTTTAGTTTGTATTTGTATGAATAAGGTCTTGAGTGTTGGGATCATGAAATTCTTAGATGTTTTCACTGTGATTTTCTTATGGACATTGATGGTGTTATCATGTGCCTAATCGTGTGTGGCGAGGGAATCTTGGTCGTTTGAGCGTATTTTCAATGTTTTCTCTGGCTAAAATTGCAGCTATTAGGCGTCGAGTGTATATTTGTGTTGAGTTTTCAGCGAAACTGCGAAGTTTATAGTGTCAGCAGAAAACACACTTGCGTGGAATTTTCGCATGGGCGTGCACATTTTTTGTTGAGAGCTCATCCGGAGATGGCACAATGGCGAGGACTCACCCTTAGAGCAACCTTGTGATGGCTCATGCGTGTGGAATTTCTGCATGGGCGTGTGTTTCTTCTTGAGAATTTCGCCTCCGTCGAGGAAGACATAAAGGGTATCAGTGCGCCTCGCTGATTGCCCAGATGAGGATACACGTGGTGTAATTATCGCGCGGGCATGTGAAACACTTAGAGAAATTTTTCTTGATTTGGATAGAGAAGCCAATGGGGCATGTATGTCCGCGGTGAGTCTCTCGAAGCCGCCACTGGCGTGGGTAATTTCCACACGCCCGTGTGGATCACTAAAACTAAAGACCCGCGGGTCTGTGAAAAATCTTTTCGATTTTCTTCATCTTTACACTCTAATCAGACGGAGAACACCCTTGCACCTCCCGTCTCTCACCATCATTTTATAGGGGTTGTTACTTGAGTTTTCCAGCCATTTTCTAGTCTCGATTCTCATTTCGCTTCGGTAGCTTCTCTTTCTCTTTTCTTCTACCCAATCTTTTTATTTATTTTGCGTGCACTAGCGTCATCTTCACCAGGTGACAACGAGGATGCACCAAACAATTGACACCTACACTTGAGTGGCCCTTTACCTTCTCTGTTCTTATTTTTGCATTTTTCTTTTTGCATTTTTTATTTTGGACTTGTGTGCTCGAAGAGGATGCTTTCTTCGATTTTTATCTTTTAGTTTTGTCCCGAGTTGTATTTCATTGCTCTATAATATACTCGGGTGTATTGAGCTTCATCTGAACTCATGTAGTATCGTCTAGGATGGTCTTGTCACTATGAAGGAATTGAGGATTAGTCATAGACACGGTCAAAGCTGCTGTCTGCCTCACATCCATTAAATTTAACTCCCAAAGTTTAGCTCCATCAAATGCACCGTTAGGGAGTCGGGGAAATATTATTTCAATGCCCACTCCCCACATGTGTTCTAAATTGTATTACTTTTATTGTAGTTGACATGTGTACATGAATGATATTAAATCTGAAAGTGTGTGTTCACATTGCACATGGTTTTTACACAAGTTTTTGATTAACATACATGCTCAAGGTGAGCGATGGCGGTTCACCTTAGTTTGCAATGATTGTATTCTTGAGTATAGTAAAGTAACATTGAATGTTCTCATTCTCTAGTTTGATGACTTTTTAGGAAGTTTTGCCCGATTGACACTTGTGCACTCACTCACTCTTTAAACTCTTTTTGGAAACTCAAGTTTGATGTTGAAAAGGGACTAGTTTTAGATTTGCTTCTTATGTTATTTTCTTGATCATTGAAAATGAGAGAAGGGAAGAAAATAGTTTTCTTGTTTATTTTGCATTTTTGGGTGGAAAGAGCTACCACCTATGAGTATGAACCTACTCTCCTTAAGTCGGATACTAGTTATGCCCCTAATGAGAGAAAGAGCTATCTTATAGGATGAGTGAAAGCTACCTTAGCGGCCGAAAGAGCTACCACCTTGAAAGTGTGAAAAGCCACCTTTAGCTGACGCTTGAGGAAAGAGGCTACCTCAAAGAATGTGTGAAGCTACTACCATCGTTGAAATTGGTGTTGCTTTGTTATAGATAAATAAGCCCTTTTACTTAGAGCTTTTGAGGGAGTATACTTTTGGGTTGACTTGAGTGAGTCCACACACTTTCACGATTTCGGGTTTGTTGTACTTTTTGATTCAAGTTTTTAGCTAGAGCTTTCATTTTTCATGTTTAGTGTTGAAATTTCCCTTTAGTTGAAGAATGCTCACTTTGTATACGTTGGTGAACCTAAGGCCCAAGCACTTTCCAATATTTCCTTCATCTATGCACAAAATGTTTAATTTTTGCTTGAAGACAAGCAAAGCTTAAGTGTGGGAAGTTTGATAAGGTGTGTTAAGAGCTGAAGTGTTCTTTCTTTACAATGAGCATTACTTTTATCAGGTTTAAGCCCTAATACATGTGTATTTGTGTTCTTTTTGCGCAGTAGGGTTGTGAAGCTATGGTTTTGAAAGAAAAAGAAGCCAAAAGTAGATTGCAATGCACCATTTGATGAAATCTTGAAGAACAAGCAGCAAGAACTGAGTTGTGGGCTCAAGATACGTGAATGTGTGCCAACCTCCATGTATTCAAGCAATTATAATGATTTTGGAGGCCACAAGGGCGTTCGCATTTGCGTATCCCGACATGTGCATTAATAGCAAGATCTTCACCAATAAACCCGTTTATTGAAACAAAGCGACGCTGATCTCGACATAAACGTGTTCCGTTTATGTTGCCTCGATAAAAAGTGGATTCGGGAATATTTTTGGCGCAGACCGTAGCAAAATCGCTGTAGCATTTTACTGTTCATAGCACACGAGAAATCAGAATTCCAGAGAATTCACATGGGCGTGTGGAAATTCCACAGGCCGTCTGTGGATGCCCGATTCGACCCTTTAAAATCCGCGATTCGATGCTGATTTCTCTATCTTTTTCCCTATTTTTCTTCCATCTTTCCCCATCTTTGGAGGCACCGCGGCTGGGGTTTGTAGAGGTTTTGGCAAGGCTTTTGGAGAGGTTTGACGGCCTTTGACACCGCGTTCCTTTGGAAGAGAGCTATTGGGGAGCTTCGTCGGCACCGATCCGTGCGAGATGTGCCCAAGGTTTGACTGAGGGACCTTTGAAGAAGAGCGACTGTTCCATAGAGAACCTAGAGCATGAACACGAGTGGGTTTTCATTCATGGATTGCATCTCTATACTTTTGATTTCATTATCTATTGTATTTTGCTCCATGGAGAGCTAAACCTCTAGTGGATACTTGGGTACTTTGTGAACCCTAGGATGTATTCATTTCTTTGAATCTCTTTGTTATGCTTTCAATTAATTGATGTTTATTGTAACCTCCAACTTTGAATGCTTGATTGTGTGAATACTCCTTGAGTGACACTAGGGTTGAGAGTTCATGTTGGTAACCTTGTAGAGTGGAGAGAGGGTTGAGAAGGTGAGTCGAGGAGGTACCGGGCGTCCCTTTTCCCATCCGATGTGTTAGATTCTACCTCCATTCCTCCCAAGTTCTTTGTAGCCACAATAGAGTGAATGGTCTAAGGGATGACATTCCCATAGGGCTTAGTTGCGGGTGCATGGTGAAGCTGAGAAATGATCTTAGTATCTAGGGCTTAATTGTAGTTAGGGACCTTCTACTTGGACCAAAGGGTTAGGTCAACAATTAGGAAGAGATTTATCACTTGGAATCCCTAGAATTTATTGCAATTCTATGCTAGTGCGAGGTTGAGAGGTTATTCAATCTCTCCTCCGGGACATGTATAGTGTTAGGCATAGTTGAACTTAGATTTGGGACTATGTATTTAAGGATTTCCATGACTCACTTGCATTGATTAGGAAGCATAATAGAGGGTTCTTTCACTTGAAATGATTGTCCTAGCCAGAGCAATATCCGAGTACCCCATTTATCGTCGATTGCCTTTCCTATCTTTTACTTGCGCCTCCTTTATCTTTTTGTATTTTTATTTGCATTGAGTTTGTTTCCACATCACTTTCAACATATTTTCATTATAGTTAAATAGCAATCTTGGTGGTTGTAAGGACTATTCCCTGAGGATTCAACTACCCTCGCACCGGGTATTATTACTTTGACACCCGTGCACTTGCGGGTTACACGCATATTATTCCTTCAATCAATATTGAAGGATTTCCTCGGGTCATAACCTGGAGATGCACCGAAAAGAAATAAAAAGAAATCAGAACTAGGATAATATAAGAAGAAATAAACTAGAATGAATGAATGAATAGCTAAGAAAACAAAGTTCAAAGTATCTCTAACCGCCTACACCCCTGTAACGCGCCAAAAACATGAATACGCCCTTGCTGTATGTCCATAAGTGCTGCGGCTTTGTCAAGTAATAAAAATCCCGATGAGTGGGGTATCGTATCCACATGGAGTAGTGAATAAAAACACTTAAATTGTTTCTTAAGTAAGTGAAAGATGAATAGTGATATGTGTGACAAGATGTGAAATGACAAAAGTTAAAGAACAAGAAAGAGAGAACAAGTAAAGGAGATGGTATGGCAATTGATATAAATGGGGTACTCGGATATTGTTTCGCTTAGGACAATCGTTTCAAGTGCAAGAACCCTATATTATACTTTCTAACTGATGTAATAATGAGTCATGGAGATCATAAAATACATGGTCCCAAATCTAAGGTCGACCATGCCTAACTCTATACATGTCCCGGAGGAGAAATTGAATAACCTCTCAACCTCGCACTCGTACAGAATTGCAATAAGTTTTAGGGATTCCAAGTGATAAATCCTTTTTCTTGATATAGAACTAACCCTTTGGTCCAGGAGGAAGGTCCCTGGCCACGATTAAGCCCTAGGTGTTAAAATCACTTCAACGCTTCACTCTGTTGCACCCACAACTAAGGCCTAGTGGAAGGTCATCCTTTAGTCCTTTCACTCTACTATGACCGCAAAGAACTTGTAGAAATGGTGGTAGAATAAATCACACAAGAGGGAAAAGGGGACGCTCCGCTACCTCTCGACTCACCCTCTCAACCTTCTCCAATCTAGCTTTGTCTAACTCTCGTGGTGTGTCACTCATTCACAAGGGTTACCAACAAGAACTCTCAACCCTAGTGTCACTCTAAGGGAGTATTCATACAATCAAGCATTCAAGACTTCAACTCAAATAAAACATCAATTAATTGAAAGCATAATAAAGAGATTCAATTTAACGAATACATTCTAGGGTTCACAAATACCCAAGTACCCACTAGGGGGTTTAGCTCTCTATGGAGCTAATTACAATCAATGAAATCAAATGTAAAAGCAAAGAATCCATAGAAAACTTCCTCGATAGTCATGGCGATGGTCTTGTGGAGAGTCCTCTAGTCGTCCAAGTGTCCCTTTGTCCGGCCTAGGATACACAATCGCCGAATTGGTGCCGACGAAAGCTCTCCCACTAACCTTCTTCCAAATAGAGCGCGATGTCAGAGCCATAGAACCTCTCTAAATCCCTAGCCAATACCTCTCAAAACCCTAGCCGAAGCCCTCTCAATTTAAGGAAAAGATGGAGAAAAGAATGCTGAAATCGGCTTTTAAATGGCTGGAATCGGGAATCCACACGCCCCTGTGGGTGCCCATGTGGATTTTTCACCCGGCGTGTGGAATTAACGCATGCCCGTGTGGATTCTCTGTTTTCATTTTTCTTCGGCTGGCTGTGAACAATAACAGCTACAGTGTTTGTTACAGTTTTCGCTACAGTACCATCCCTGAGACACTCCTGAATCCATGCTTTCATTGAGGTAATGTAAACGGGCACACGATTACGTCGTAGATCGCTTTGCTTCTTCAATAACGGACATGTTGGTGGAGATCTTACTATACGTGTACAAGCCGGACTGCTTGAATGTGATTGCCGTTATGCCCCTCCAAATCATATTACTAACTTAAATACGAGGAGGTTGGCACACATTCCCGCATTTCGAACCCGACTTATGTCTTCGTGTTTGAACCTTCTCAAGATTTCCTCCAATTGGTGCATTTATGATCCACATTGGCTTCTTTCTCCAATATTCGGCCTCACAGCCCTATATGTATAAAAGTAACATAAATACACACATATTAGCGTCAAAACGCAATAAAAGTAATGCTCATCATAAGGAAAGAACACTTTTCATTCTTATCACACAAGCACTTATTAGTGCCGCTCCAAATCATTGTAATTGCTTGAACGCATGGAGGTTGGCACACATTTACATATCCTCTAGCATAACTTGTGTCTTCACATTTGTTCATTCCAAGATTTTATCAAACAGTTCATTAATGATCTACTTTGCCTTCTTTCTTTCATATTTGGCTTCCCAACCATAAATGCACGAAAGTAACACAAATACACATGTATTAGAGCTAAAATCTGGTAAAAGTAATGCTCATCGTAAGAAAAGAATACTTCTTCACATTCTTAACACACAAAAACTTATAAAACTCCTCCATACTTAAGCTTTTGTTTGTCCCCAAGCAAAAATAAAATAGTAAGGTATAGAAGAAGGAAACATTGAAAGTGTTGGGCCTTAGGTTCACCAAAGCATGCAAGGGAAGCATTCTACAAGTATGGGAAATTTCAACACTAAATACGAGAAATCATTGCCCTAGCTAAAAACTTGAATAAGAAAGGACAACAAACTCAAAATCATGTAAGTGCGTGTAAACTCACTCAAGTCGACCCAACTTATACTCCTCAAAGTTCTAGGTGTAAGGGGACTTATTTATCTACAACACAAAATAAGGAGATGGTAGTAGCTTCACACATCCTCTAAGGTAGCCATTTCCGAAGAGGCCGATAAGATGGCTTTCACACTTTCGAGGTGGTAGCTCTTTCTAGCGGGGTAGTAGCTTTCACTCATCCCATGAGATAGCTTTTTCTCTCATTAAGGCATAACTAGTATCCGACTTATGAGAATACCTTCATACTTCATAGGTGGTAGCTCTTTCCACCCCAAATATCAAACTAAACAACATACATTTTCTCAGCAAAATAACACAAGAAAGAAAACTAATTAGTCCCTCAAACATCGAACATAAGTTTCCAAAAGAGTTTAATGAGCGAGTAGTGCAACAAGTGTTAATCGGGCAAAAATTCCTAGAAATTCAACTAAAAACTAGAGCATGAGAAAATTCAATGTTAAAAATTCTCTTAAACTTAAGAATACAACCATTGCAACTAAGTTGAACCGCCATTGGCTATGTGAGCATGCACAATCAAAGCATAGGTATAAAACATGTGTAATGTGAACTCTCCCCCACACTTAAGATGTACATTGCCCTCGATGTATACATGCAAGCACAATAAAATGTATATGACTCAAAAATATATATGGGAGTGGGCAATTGCAACAATACTCCCCTGAACTCCTAGTAGTGCATTTGATGAAGCTAAATCCTTGGGAGTTGAGTTCCAATGGGTTGTGAAGCACACACGGCCAAGTGTAAAGCACATTAACCCTGTCTATGACTAATCCTCAATTTCCATACTGATAAGACCATCTGCATGCATATACAAGGGAGTTCAGTGAAGCTCAACAAACAAAAATAACTCGAGTATATAAAAGTAAAGCAATGAAATACAACTCGAGATAAAAGTAAAAGTTAAACTCAGATAGAAGATCATTTTATGAGTATACAAGTCCAAATAATAATACTGAAATAAAATATGAAAACATAAAGGAAATAAAAGAAAAATGCAACAAACGTCGGTTTCATCCGTTGTCTACTCATTTCTACTGTCGTCGGTGAAGATGTTGTAATAGGTGGATCGACTAGTTCTGGCACTGGTGATAGTGATGCTAGAGATGCCTGAGGGGTCCTTGGTCTCATGATGAATGGTGAGGCATCATCTCATTCTAGTAACTACTGAAGGGTGTCGAGACGTGCCATCACCTCGGCATGGTACGGGGCATGTGTAGCCCGAACTTCTGTCAGATTTGCCTGTAGCACCACTACAGCACTCTCAAGCCTCTCAAATCGATCATGGGCTCGAGGTGGATAAAATATCCGAACTAGTGGGGGCTCCTGCACTGTAGGGGAGCCTCTGCCTGCGCCTGCTCTATCTGTGGCTCCAGCACTGGTTGTGACCCCTCTTCTGTGTCTCCCTCAACCTCGGCTATCACAGAAGGGGATATGATCATCATATACACTCCTGGTTCACATCTCCGGACCATCCCCATGAATCTAATAGCGTCTATGCCAAGCGGAGTTGGTGCGATGGCTTTCTCGGCCTCCCTGATAGCGTTTAATAATCCTATCTCCACGATAAGTCTGGTGATGTAAGGGCTTGAGAACATAACATTGACTCTGGCATACTGGCCCTGATGACGAAGATACTTGGCCACAATATGCCTCATATGAATCGGCTAGCTTTGGACCATCAAAAAAAAAAATAAAGTAGCTCTTGCCGACTCAAAACACTTATGCTAACGCCTGAACCGCTCACTGATCTACTGAGCACTGTATGTATGTATCTGTAGCTCGGTCATGATAGGCACATAGACTTAGACACTCCTAGCTCATACTGACCCTGTCCACATAAAATCCTATAAGTTCTATTCGGAATCAAGCTGCCAGTATAATCTGTCGGTAATCTCTCGTACTCCTCTATGTCAGTAAAAGTCTCATCATACAATCCCATCATAATCGAAACTGTGTAACACTCATACTGTATTGATGTCCAAATGCTCAGAACTACACGGTGTCAACACTATCGAATCTGGAATATAACTGGTCAAACTCAAAAGATGCTAGAACCTCCCGTATTGATAACCCCCGCACGAGCATCATGCTAAAAGCTCAAAAATACATCACAACTTCATTCCAAACTCACTCTAAAGCATACACAAACTATTTTAGCATAAAAACTAAGTGCATTTACCAATTTAAATCAAACAAAATTAAGTAATGGCGAAGAAAAGAAGGAAAGAAAGTTTACCGACAAGATGAAGATGAAAACCTTAAAAATCGTCCGAAAAACTTGAGTAAACCTCTCTAAATCGACGGTGCACAGTTGGGACAATGAGTGAGTGTGTTCTCTGAGCAATTTAGAGTGTGAAGATGAATAAATATGAAAAGATTTTAAAGAAAACCAGTGCCTTTTGGTGTTCTGTACATCCACACGGGCGTGTGACTCCACAGGAGAGCTTCACAAGGACAGAGGCATGCCCTTATGGTTTCTCGAGATGACATCCATTTGCTCTGAACACAAACATACGGACATGTGAAAATTCCACCGCGCATGTGCCCGACCCACAGGGGCACCCACACGCCCCTGTGGCTCCTCTGTCCATCTAAAAAATTTCTCTAAGTGTTCCACATGCCCCTATGGAAATTCCACACGGTCGTGTGGATCTTCACAAGGGTACTCATAGGGGCACTCACACGCCCCTGTGTTTTCTTGGGATGGATGACCACTTCTCTGCAGAGATCCACATGAGCGTGTGGAAATTACCCACGCCCGTGTGTTTGTCACAAGATCATCCACAGGGGCATCTTCAAGCCCCTGTGTTTTGTCGGGAAAAATCAATAAGTCTCTATAGAGGAACACACAACCATGTGGAAATTCCCGACGGGCGTGTGACCGTCAACAGGTCATCCACTAGGGCAGACGTACACCCCTGTGCATTCTCTGGATGAGCCCTTTGTACAGATAAACGCCCGTGTGGAAATTCCACACGACTGTGTGTATTTGATAAATGTCTAAATGTATGTATTTTAGTTTATATATTTGATATATTTAGCATGTATTTCTATAAGGATTGATGCCCGTTTTGTGCTTAATTGTGTGTTATTTGCTTTGTAGGGAACGGAAACACTGTGGAGGACACAAAAATACAATTTGGGCGAAAAAGAGAAGAAAGCACCTATAGAGTTTTCACTGTTGCATATTCACTGTTGCCAAATGCTATAACTGGAGCACTGTAGCAGCGGTACTTCATCATCAGCACTTTAGCAAGATCACTGTAGCTGCCACTATAGCACCTATAGAGTTTTCAAGTCTAGAACTATAAAATGTAGAGATACCATGCTTAAGAGTAGTATACCATGCTTAAGTTGTAAGGTTAGAAAGTAAGTGATGGAGGAGTAATAGGAGCTTCTTAGCCCCGTGGAATATGATCCTTGGGCTTTTGCACTTGCAGGTGAGCAAACAATCAGTATTCTATGGATAACTTAGAAAAGTCTACAGGTTCTGCAAAAAATTTCTGAATATGTATACAAACTTAGAGCATGTGCTATAATCCAAAATATTCCAGAGAATCATGAAAAACATACTCAAACTAGCAAGAACTTTGCCACACACATATAAGTACATGATAACACCAAATAATCCATGAGGAAATCACAGCAATGGCATCTAAAAATCAGGACACCAAAACTCATGCTTTTATTCATGCAAACACTAACTAAAACTAGAAAAAATAGTAAAAACTTGGGTTGTCTCCCAAGAAGCGCTTGTTTAACGTTACTTAGCTTGACGTACTTTCCTTACCCAACGGGGGTCAAAGAAAGCATGATGAACATAATCGTTTTAGGTCAGAGGGGGAGTTATTGAGCATGTTACCGCATCAGGGTTCATCACTCACACTCCGTTCTTGCGTCTTCTTGTGGCATCTTCTTGCTTGCTTCATCTTCTGGAGCACCTTCTTCACAATCTCCGGGGTAGATGGTACTTTTTGGGAGGCAACCCAAGTCCTTACTATTTTTCTAGTTTTTAGTTTAGAACATACATGAATAAGGCTTTAAGTGTTGGTGTCTTAATTTTACCAGCAAATTGCTGTATTTTTCTTGTGGATCATTGATGTTATCGTGTGCTTCATTGTATGTAGCAAAGTTTCTTGGTCGTTTGAGCTTGTTTTTCAAGATTCTCTAGTTAATATGGTATTGCATAGGCAGGCTCTAAGTATGTATAGATGTTTAGAAATGTTTGGTAGAGCCTGTTAATTTTTCTAGGTCATCCAGAGAAGACACACGGCCATGTGAAAATTCCGCACAGGCGTGTGTTTCTGTTCAGAGATCAACTTCTCCATCATGAGAGGACATAGGGGCGTGTGTCTGCCCTTGTGAATAACCTTGTGACGGTCACACGCCCGTGTAGAATTCCCACACGGGCGTATGTTTCTCTACAGACGTTTAGAGCTCTATCATGAGAAGACACAGGGGCATGTGTTTGCCACTGTGTCTGACCCTGTGCATTAAACGTGGGCGTGGGTAATTTCTACACTCCCCGTGTGAAATCATGTAGAGAAGACCTCTCCATCCCTAGAAGACACAAGGGTGTGCGGATGCCCCTGTGAGTACCCCTATGAAGATCCACACGCCTATGTGGAATTTCCTCGAGGGCGTGTGGAACACTTAGAATTTTTCTTGATTGGACAGAGAAGCCACAGGGCCGTGTGGATGCCCCTGTGGGTGCATTCAAGGACAAAGTGTGCTATCTAAAGAGCACACAGGGGCATGTGTCTGTCCCTGTGAAGCTCCCTTGTGGAGTCACATGGGCTGGGTATTTTTCACACGCCTGTGTGGATAAACAAAACTTAGAAGGCCATAAGTTTTCTTTATAAATCCTTTCCGTCTTCTCATTTTTTCACTTGCAAACACTCAGTGAAAGAATCCTTGCACTCTCCCAACCTTGCACCGTCACTTTCAAGATGTTTTACTCGAGTATTCCTTGCGATTTTAAGGTTTTCAGCTTCATCTTGTAGGTAAACCCTCATTCTCTCTTTTCTTCGCCATTATTTGATTTTAGTCGATTTGATCTGGTAAATGTGCTTCATTTCTATGATTAAATGGCTATTGCATGTTCAAAATGAGTTTAGACACAATTGTTAGTGTGTATTTGTGGGTTTTTAGCATGTGGCTGTGGGGTTTTCAAGTGCTGTAAATCCACACGGGTGTGTGGAATTTCCACACGACCGTATGGATTCCTACAGTATTATTTTTTGAGTTTATTTGATCGATTTTCTTTTCAATACTTGCAGATATGGCAACCAGGACTAAGAAAGTGGTCGGGAAGTGCCCACGTGAGACATCACCCCAGTAGGAGAGTATGGAGTTCACCATTCCCGAGCACCAGGCTCGGTTTGAGCGGTTATCGAAGCTCATGTTCGGGCAGACGTGAGTCCCAAACATGAGTTCACTAAGGGAGTTGCTATTAGCCGATGATATGGCCGATGAGATGGAGAAGCTTCTTTCTGTGGGTAGCTAGAGGAGTTTATTATTGATCCAAGAGCCAGCTATTCGGCTGCTCACTTCGGAGGTGCTGGCTTCATTTGAGTTTAACGATCGTATTCCCGATTTGACAGCACTAACGACATACATTTCAGAGCATCTAGACATCATTATATTATGAGTGTCACTCAGTTTTCTGTCAGACTCAGACTCTATATCAAAGCATTCACTGACACAGAGGATTACGAGCAACTGGCTACAGACTACCCCGGCAGCTTGACGCCGCAGCGAGCATACAGAGTGCTGTGTGGATAGGGACAATATGAGCCTAGGGTGCCTAAGGCCACGTGTCTTTCCCGACCTATGTACTACTACATTCATGCTATCCTGAGCAGGTCGATGAATGGCCAAATTGATAGTACCAGCATCTTGAGTCAGAAGTAGCTGTTATATCTCTATTCAATGGTTTAGAACACGCTACTCCATCTTGGGCACATTGTATCAGAGTACCTGAGGCATCAGGGTCAGTACACTAGGATTAAAGTTATTTTCTCAGGCCCATACATTACCAGACTCATCATCAGGATGTGTCTACTAGACGCCATCAGAGAGGCTGGGAAGACAACTGTTCCAGCACCCCTCGGCTTAGGTACCATGCGCATGAGGGGCATGATCAGGAGATATAGAGATGGGGTGTATGTGCTGAACATGCCCCCACCGGAGTCAGTCGATGCTGAGGAAGATACTGCAGAGGAGTCCCAGCCAGTACTTGAGCCACAAATTGAGCATGCAGAGGCAGAGGCACTCCCTACAGCTCAGGAGCCCCAACTAGTTCTGATATTCTCTTTGACTTGAGCCCATGATCAATTTGAGAGGCTCAATAGTGCTGTAGGGGTGCTCCAAAGTGATTTTGCTGAGGTCCGTGCACTACAGGCCGCGAACCATACCGAGGTGATGGCACATCTGGATATTCTAAAGCAGCTACTTGAGAAAGACATGGCCTCAAGATTCATCATGTGACCGAGGACCCCTCCTGCATCCACACCACCACCATCACCATTTCAGGTGCCAATTGATCCACTAGCATCAGTATCGTCACCACCTGCAGTAGCAGAGATGACCGAGCATGACACCAACGCTTAATGCATCTTTATTTTTCTTTTAGTGTCTTATTTTTTGTATTTCATATCCATATTTTATTTTGGACTTGTTTACTCAGAAATGATCTTCCTTTTGAGTTTATATTTTATTTTTATTATCTTGAGTTGTATTTCATTGCTTTATTTTTATACTCGAGTTGTTTTTGTTTTTGTTGAGCTTCACTGAAGGAAATAGGCCAATGTGGATCATAATGCACCTATTTTGGAGGAAATCTTGATAAGGTTCAAATGCGAAGACATAGGTCAGGTGTGAGATGCTAGAGTGTGTGCCAACCTCCTCGCATTCGAGTGAGCACATCCATTTGGAGGGGCACAAAGGCAGCCACACTCGAGCATTCCGTCTTATGCATACAAGAACAAGAACCCCACCAACATATATATCATTGAAGAAGCAAGTGATTCACGATGTGAACGTGTGCCCGTTTGCGTTACCCCGATGAAAGTATGGAATTGGGAAGTTATTCAGGTCGAAGACTGTAGCAGAGCACTGTAGCATGTACTGTAGAAGCACTGTTCACAGCAAGCTGAGAAATCAGAGAAACAGAGAATCCACACGGGCGTGTGGAAATTATCCACGGCTGTGTGGAAATTCCGCACGGGCGCGTTTACCGTCCACGCCCGTGGAGTCGCTCGATTCCAGCTCTATTTAAAGCCGATTCAGCCCCAATTTTGGTATTCTTTTCTCCATCTTTTCCCCAACTTGAGAGAGGGCTTCAGCTAGGGTTTTGAGGGGTATTGGCTATGGTTTTGGAGAGGTTCTATGGCTCCGACATCGAGCGTCATTTGGAAGAAGGTTATTGGGAGAGCTTTTGTCGGCATCGATCCGGCAAGGTGTATCATAGGCCGGATAAAGGATCCCTTGCGATGAGTAGAGGACTCTCCACAAGACCATCGACACGACCATCGAGGGGGTTTCTTTATGGATTCATTGCTTTTACATTGGATTTCTTTGATTGTACTTAGCTCCATGGAGAGCTAAACCCCTAGTGGGTACTTGGGTGATTGTGAACCCTAGGATGTATTCGTTTCATTGACTTCTTTATTATGCTTTCAATAAATTGATGTTTATTGTGAGTTCCAACATTGAATGCTTGATTGTATGAACATTTCCCCTAGAGTGACACTAGGGTTAAGAGTTCTTGTTGGTAACCTTGTGAGTGAGTGACACACCACGAGCGTTAGACAAAGCTAGGTTGGAGAGGGTTGAGAGGGTGAGTCGAGAGGTACAGGAGCGTCCCCTTTCCCCTCTAACGTAATAGATTCTACCTCCGTTCCTCGAGTTCTTTGTGGCCATAATAGAGTGAATGGTCTAAGGGATGAATCTCCGCTGTTGCTTAGTTGCGCGTGCAATGGAGTGAAGCGTTGAGGGGATCTTAGTATCTAGGGCTTAATTGTGGTTAGGGACCTTCCGCCTGGACCAAAGGGTTAGGTCTATAATTAGGAAGAGATTTATCACCTTGAATCCCTAGAGCTCATTGCAACTTTATTCTAGTGCGAGGTTGAGAGGTTATTTAATCTCTCCTCTGGGACATGAATAGAGTTAGGCATAGTTGACCTTAGATTTGGGACTATGTATGTAAGGATTTCCACGACTCACCATTGCATTGATTAGGAAGCATAATAGAGAGTTCTTGCACTTGAAGCGATTATCCTAGGTGAAGCATCATCCGAGTACCCCTTCTTTATCGATTGCCTTACCTCCTTCTTACTTTTGCTCTCTTACTTGTTGCCTTTAATTATTGAGAATTGAATCATTGTCACACTTATCATTGTTGATATTCCATATAGCTAAGAATCGAATTAAGTGTTTTTACTCCCTACTCTCTATGGATTTGATACCCGCTCACCCGGGATTATTACTTCGACAAACCCGTGCACTTGCGGGATATACGCAAGGGGATCTTGTCAAGTTTTTGGCGCCGTTTCTGGGGAGCTAGGCATTTAGAGATACTTTGCACTTTGTTTTCTTAGCTATTTCACCACACATTCTAATTCATATCTTCTTATTCTATCATCGTTCTGATTGTCTTTTTCTTTCATTTTGGTGCAGCTCCAGGTTATGACCCGAGGGAATCCATCAATATTGATTGAAGGAGACCCTGAGCTTGAACGTACACTTAGAAGAAAAGGGAAAGAACCTATGCAAGAACAGAATAATCCAGCTGATTTGGAAGTAGAAGGATCTGAAAACATGGCAGAACAAAATGAGCAACAATGAACACTATTTGATTATGCCAGACCTTCAGTGTTGGGGACACAATCGAGTATTGTGGGTCCCACAATTACAACTCAGAACTTCAAGATAAAGCCGGCATTCATCCATATGCTGCAGCAGTCCGCACAATTCAACAGTTTGGCTGATGAGGATCCAAACAGTCATATAGAGAGCTTCCTCGAGGTGTGCCACATGCTGAAGATAAATGGTGTGACGGATGATGCCATCAAATTGAGAGCCTTCCCATTTTCCTTAAAGGGGAGAGCAAAGCAGTGGCTACACTCATTACCTAGAGCATCAATCACTACATGGGAGGAGATGGTAGAAGCTTTTCTAGCCCGTTATTTTCCTCTCAGAAAATCAACAAAGCTTAGGAATGAGATCTCATCCTTTGTGCAGTTGGAATTAGAGTCTTTATTTGAGACATGGGAAAGGTTCAAGGAACTCCTGCGAAAGTGTACGAAACACTGATTACCGGAGTGGATGATTGTTCAAACCTTCTACAATGGTTTGAACCCGAGTACAAGGCAACTCTTAGATGCGGCGGCAGGAGGTACCTTAATTAGCAAGACCCCCGATGAGGCTCGTCAATTGATTGAGGAAATGGGGTTAAATAGCTACCAGTGGAACGCTAGGGAGAAGAAAAAGGTGGTCGGTCTCCATGAAATTGATGCGGTAACTTCATTGGCGGCCCAAGTGGAGAGTTTGAGTAAGAAGCTAGATCTTATAGCTTCGAAAAGAGTTGCGGCCGTGACCAATTGCACCATTTGTGGTGGAGGACATGCTCCCTCCGATTGCCCAATCGTCATTGGTGATGTTTCTTCAGTTGAGAACGTTGACTTTGTAGGTAATGGCATGAGACCTCAAGGGAATCCATACAGCAACACCTACAATTCAGGTTGGAAGAATCATTCCAATTTTTCATGGAGTAATCAAAGACCACAGAATACCATGGGGCCATCGGGTTTCCAACAACAGCAACAAGCGCCTCAAGTGGAAAACAGAATTTCAGGCTTGGAAACCCGAATGACCGATTTGGAGAAGCACTTGGCTAGATTTGTTCAATCGGCAAATACAAGGTTTGAATCAGTCGAGGGTACACTTCGCAATCACACCGCCTCCTTGCATAACCTTGAAAATCAGGTGGGGCAAATTGCAAAGTCTCTCTCCGAAAGGCCACATGGAAGTTTACCAAGCAACACAAAAACCAATCCTAGAGAACATGTGAAGGCGATCACTTTGAGAAGTGATCGTGAGGTTGAAAGGAGGCTTCCGAGTGAAAAGCCGAAAGAACTCGCACCCGAGGTTGTAGAGGTTGAGGAGGGAGTAAACAAAGAGAAAGAGATGGCACCCCCACCATTCAAGCCAAGAATCCCTTACCTCTCTAGATTGAAGAATGACCAAGGGGATGAATAGTATAAGAAGTTCCTGAGTCTGTTCAAGCAACTCCACATCAATATTCCTTTTGTAGAGGCATTGGCTCAAATTAGAAGAGAGTGCTTCAGTGGTGCTAGATGCTTCATGCTCGGCGGTATTGCAAAAGAACATGCCGAACAAGAAGAAAAACCCAGGAAGCTTCATCATTCCGTGTAACATCGGCAACTTAGGTGAGGAAATGGCATTGGCGGATTCAGGGGCAAGTATCAACATCATGCCATATACTTTATTCCAAAAGCTAGGCTTAGGAGAGCCTAGGCCTAGTCGGATGACTTTACAATTGGCGGACCGAACGGTACGACATCCGAGAGCCATCATTGAAGACGTTCTTGTCAAGGTGGACAAGTACATTTTCCTATCTTTGTCTAACACTGGTGGTGTGTCACTCACTCACAAGGTTATCAACAAGAACCCTCAACCCTAGTGTCACTATAGGGGAAATGTTCATACAATCAAGCATTCAAGGTTGGAACTCACAATAAACATCATTTTATTGAAAGCATAATAAAGAGGTTCAAAGAAACAAATACATCCTAGGGTTCACAACACCCGAGTACCCACTAGGGGTTTAGCTCTCCATGGAGCTAAGTACAATCAAAGAAATAGAATGTAAAAGCAATGAATCAATAAAGAAACCCCCTCGATGGTCATGTCGATGGTCTTGTGGAGAGTCCTCTACTCGTCACAAGGGATCCTTTGTCCGGCCTAGGATACACCTCGCCGGATCGGTGCCGACGAAAGCTCTCCCAACAACCTTCTTCCAAATGACGCACGATGTCGGAGCCATAGAACCTCTCCAGAAACCTAGCCAATACCCCTTGAAACCCTAGCCGAAGCCCTCTCGCAAGTTAGGGAAAAGATGGAGAAAAAATACAAAAATCGGGACTGATTCGGCTTTAAATAGGGCTGCAATCCGGCGACTACACGGGCGTGGATGCTTCACGTGCCTCTGCGGAATTTCCACACGGGCGTCGGTAATTTCCAGATGCCCGTGTGGATTCTCTGAAACTGTCATTTTCGGCCGGCCATGGGGAGTACTATGCCAAAAATACTCCCGAATCCACTTTTCATCGAGGTAACATAAACGGGCACACGTTTATGCCGTGGATCGCTTTGCTTCTTCAATGACGGATAAGTTGATGGAGATCTTGTTCTATGTGCATTAGTCGGAATGCTTGAGTGTGACTGCCCTTGTGCCCCTCCAAATGATTGTGCAAACTCAAATACGGGGAGGTTGGAGCACACTCTAGGATCTCGCACCCGACTTATATCTTCGCGTTTGAACCTTAGCAAGATTTCCTCCAAAATCGGTGCATTGTGATCCACATTGGCTTCTTTCCTTCATAATTGGTTTCACAACCCTACCTACATAAAAGTAACATAAAACACACATATTAATGTAGAAACCCGAGAAAAGTAATGCTCAACATAAGGAAAGAATGCTTCGCATTCATATCACACAAGCACTTATCAAACTCCCCCACACTTAAGGTTTTGCTTGTCCTCAAGCAAAAATTAAACATTCTGTGCATCAATGAAGAAAATATTGAAAGTGCTTGGCCTTAGGTTCACCAAAGTATACAAAGAGAGCATTCTACAAGTAAGGGAAATTTCAACATTAAAACAAAAAATCAAAGCTCTAGCTAAAAACTTGAATAAAAAGGGACAACAAACCCGAAATCGTGTACGTGTGTGAACTCACTGAAAACAACCCAAGGTATAATCCTCAAAATTCTAAGTACAAAGCACTTATTTATCTACAAAAGTGACAACAATTTCAAAGATGGTAGTAGCTTCACACATCCTCTAAGGTAGCCCTTTCCAAAGCGGCCGCTAAGGTGGCTTTCACACTTTCGAGGTGGTAGCTCTTTCTACCGGAGTGGTAGCTTTCACTCATCCTATGAGATAGCTCTTTCTCTCATTAGGTCATAGCTAGTATCCGACTTATGAGAGTAGCTTCATACTTCATAGGTGGTAGCTCTTTCCACCCAACAAGCACAATAAAACTATTTTGTTTCTTTTTCTTAGTATTTTCCATTTTTAGTTTTTATTTTTTCAGAATTTGCACAAGAAACAACTATAACTAGTCCCTTTAACATCAAACTTGAGTTTCCAATTGAGTTTAAAGAGTGAGTAGTGTAACAAGTATAAATCGGGTAAAAATTCCTAGAAATTCAAGCAAGAACTAGAGCATGAAAACATTCAATGTTAGAAATTCTCCTAAACTAAAGAATACAATGCTTGCAACTAAGGTGAACCACCATTGGCTATGTGAGCATATAACAATCAAGAACAATAGAAACGATGTGTGCACTATAAAACTCCCCCCCCCCACACTTAAGTTGTACATTGTCCCCAATGTACACATGCAAGCTCACTCAAAATATACATCCTTCAAAAGCAAACGTGGGAGAAGCAATCAAAATAATACTCCCCTGACTCCTAGTGTTGCGTTTGATGAAGCTAAATCCATGGGAGTAGTGTTCCGACAGGTCGTGAAGCTCATACGGGCAAGTGCCGAAGCATTTTGGTGGTGCCCATGACAAAGTCTCAATTCCCAAGAAGACAAGACCATCTGCACGCATCCACGAGGGGGAGGGTCAGTGAAGCTCAATAAAATAAAAATAACTCAAGTATACAAAAGATAGAGCAATGAATACAACTCAAGATCACAAAATGAAAATAAACTCAGAAGGAAAATCCTTTCTGAGTATACCAATCCAAAATAAAATGCAGAAAATAAAATGCGAAAAATAAGAACAAAGAAGGTAAAGACGCCTCAAGTGTCATTGTCAATAGCTAGTACATCTATTTCTGTTGCTGGTGAAGATGACGCTGGTGCTATAAAATAAATGAAGATTGGCAAAGAAAAGAGAAAGAGAAGCTTACAGACAAAATGAGAATGAAAGACTAGAAAATGGTCGGAAAACTCAATTAACAACCCTCTAAAATGACGGTGAGAGGTCAGGAGAGAGCAAGGATGTGTTCTCAAAACGTATGAGGGTGAAAAGATGAAGAAACCCGAAAAGATTTCAAAGAAAACCTGCGGTTCTAGCATATTTGTAAGTCCACACGGGCGTGTGGAAATTACCCACGCCCGTGTGCCCGACCCACAGGGGCAGACGCACGCCCCTGTGGACTCTCCATGCAACCGAGAAAATTCTCTAAGACCCACACCCGTGCAAAAATTCCACACAAGCGTGGATATTCACAGGCCCAACTCACAGGGGCAAACGCATGCCCTTGTGTCTTCTCAGGATGGGGAGATCCTTTGCAGAGATTCGCACGGGCGTGCGAAAATTACCCACGCCCGTGTGTGGTTCATAAGTCGCCCTACGAGGGCGAGTCCACGCCCCGTGTGCTCTCGGGATAAATCGCCCAACTCTGCAGAATTCACACGCCCGCGCGGAAATTACCAACAGGGCGTGTGAGCAGATGCATGGTCGCTCACGAGGGCGACCTGCGCGCCTCGATGCCTTCTCTGGATGAGCTCGCAGTGTAAATCCACGGGTGTGCAGAAATTCCACACGCCCGTGTGTTTTCTCTGGATGCCTTAGAAAATTCTGCAGGCTCTGCATAAAATTTCATAACATGTTTACACACTCAGAGCCTGCCCTAATATGTAAGTTTTACCAGTGAAAAACATGTGAAATAGCTCAAACGACCAAAACTTCACCAAAACACATGAAAGCACAAGATTACACCAACGGTCCACAAGAAAAGAATAGGAATGGCCTATAACAATTAAAACACCAACACTCAAGCTCTTATTCATGCAAACACTAAACTAAAAACTAGGAAAACAGTAATTGCTTGGGTTGTCTCCCAAGAAGCGCTTGTTTAACGTCACTAAGCTTGACGTACCTTGCTTACCTCACGGGGGTTCATGAATGAAGGTTGCCCTCTTACCCATAACTTGAAAGCATGATGAGCAAAGTCTCTTGAGGGTAGAGGGTGTACTATCGGGCTTCGGACCACCTAGCATGGGTTCATCCAACCTTCGCGGTTCATGTACGTCTCCAACAGTCTTGGAGTGTTTTCAGTGGCGTCTCCTAGCCCTCTTCATTTTTTGGAGCACCTTCTTCAATATCCCTGGGGTAGATGTTACTTCTTCAGTCAATCCAAGCATCATTACTTCTTCATTACTCTCCTCTTGGTCGAACAAACCTTCATATGGATCCGGTTTGAATATTTCCTGCATGTATTCATCAACAAGCTCATCAGTAGTGTCTAGAAAATACAAAGTGTCATCAAAATCGAGAGAATGCCGCATGGCTTCAGCAAGGCAGTAAGTGAGTTTATCATCTCCAACTCTCAATGTGAGATCTCCACCGTCCATGTCAATCAATGCTTTGGAAGTCTGCAAGAACGCTCTCCCAAGTATCAAGGGTACATCCGCATCCTCATCGACATCTAGCACTACGAAGTCAACCGGAAAAATGTACTTGTCCACCTTGACAAGCACGTCTTCAATGATGCCTCACGGATGTCGCACCGTTCGGTCTGCCAATTATAAAGTCATCCAAGTAGGCCTAGGCTCTCCCAAGCCTAGCTTTTGGAAAAAAGTATATGGTATGACGTTGATACTTGCCCCTGAATCCGCCAGTGCCATTTCTTCACCTAAGTTGCCGATGTTACACGGAATGATGAAGCTTCCCGGGTCTTTCTTCTTGTTCGGCATGTTCTTTTGCAGCACCGCCGAGCATGAAGCATCTAATACCACTGAAGTACTCTCCTCCAACTTCCTCTTGTTGGTCAACAAGTCTTTCAGGAACTTCGCATACTTAGGCATTTGAGCTAATGCCTCTACAAAAGGAATGTTGATGTGGAGTTGCTTGAATAAACTCAGGAACTTCTTATACTGTTCATCCCCTTGGTCATTTTTCAATCTAGAGGGATAAGGGGTTCTTGGCTTGAAAGGTGGGGATGCCACCTCTTTCTCTTTCTTTGCTCCATCCTCAACCTCTACAACCTCGGGTGCGTGTTCTTTCGGCTTCTCACTCGGAAGCTTCCCTTCAACCTCACGACCACTTCTCAAAATGATCGCCTTCACATGTTCTCTAGAGTTGGTTTCCGTATTGCTTGGTAAACTTCCATGTGGCCTTTCGGAGAGAGACTTCGCAATTTGCCCCACCTGATTTTCAAGGTTGCGCAAAGAGGCGGTGTGGTTGCGAAGTGTAGACTCGACTGATTCAAACCGTGTATTAGTAGATTGAACAAATCTAGCAAAGTGCTTCTCTAAATCCGTCATTTGGGTTTCCAAGCCTGAAATTTTGTTTTCCACTTGAGGGGCTTGTTGTTGTTGTTGGAAACCTGGTGGCCCCATGGCCTTTTGTGGTCCTTGATTACTCCATGAAAAGTTGGGATGTTTCTTCCTACCTGAATTGTAATTATTGTTATATGGGTTCCCTTGAGGTCTCATGCCATTACCTACAAAGTCAACATTTTCCACTGAAGAAACATCACCAAAAGAGATCGGGCAATCGGAGGGAGCATGTCCTCCACCACAACCGGTGCAATTGGTCACGGCCGCAACTCTATTCGAAGCTATGAGATCTAGCTTCTAACTCAGACTCTCTACTTGTACCGCCAATGAGGTCACTGCATCGATTTCATGGATACCACCCACCTTTTTCTTCTCTCTAGCATTCCATTGGTAAATATTTAACCCCATTTCCTAAATTAATTGATGAGCCTCATCAGGGGTTTTGCTACCTAAGGTACCTCCTGCTGCCACATCCAAGAGTTGCCTTGTACTCGGGTTCAAACCATTGTAGAAGGTTTAAACAATCATCCACTCCGAAAATCCGTGTTGCGGACACTTTCTCAGGAGCTCCTTGAACCTTTCCCATGTCTTGAATAGGAACTCCAATTCCAACTGAACAAAGAATGATATCTCATTCCTAAGCTTTGCTGATTTTCCGAGAGGGAAATAACGGGCTAGAAAAGCTTCTACCATCTCCTAACATGTAGTGATTGATGCTCTAGGTAATGAGTGTAGCCACTGCTTTGCTTTCCCCTTCAAGGAAAATGGGAAGGCTCTCAGTTTGATGGCATCATCCGTAACCCCATTTATCTTCCGCATGTTGCACACCTCGAGAAATCTCTCTATATGACTATTTGGATCCTCATCGCCAAAACGCTGAATTGTGCGATGCACTGCGAGCATATGGATGAATGCCGGCTTTAGATCAAAGTTCGAGTCATGAATCGGAGGGACGACAATACTCGATTGCGTCGCCAACATCGAAGGTCCGGCATAGTCGGATAGTGTTTGTCTGTTGCTCATTCCGTCTCCCGCCATGTTTTCAGACTCCTCTCCTTCCAAATCAGCTGAATTATGCTGTTCTTCCACGGGTTCTTTCCCTTTTCTTCTAAGTGTACGTTCAAGCTCAGGATCTCCTTCAATCAATATTGATTGATTCCCTCGGGTCATAACCTGGAGCTGCACCAAAAAGAAAGAAAAAGAAAATCAGAACGATGATAGAATAAGAAGACGTGAAATAGAATGTGTGGTGAAATAGCTAAGAAAACAAAGTGCAAAGTATCTCTAAACGCCTAGCTCCCCGGCAACGGCGCCAAAAACATGACAAGGTCCCCTTTCGTATATCCCGCAAGTGCATGGGTTTGTGGAAGTAATAATCCCGGGTGAGCGGGTATCGAATCCACAGGGAGTAGGGAATAAAAATACTTAATTCAATTCTTATCTATGTAAAAGATCAATAACAATGAGTGTGACAATGATTCAATTCTCAACAGTAAAAGCAACAAGTAAGAGAGCAAAAGTAAAGAAGGGGGTAAGACAATCGATAAAGATGGGGTACCCGGATAATGCTCCACCAAGGATAATTGTTTCAAGTGCAAGAACCCTCTATTATGCTTCCTAATCAATGCAATGGTGAGTCGTGGAAATCATTAATTACATAGTCCGAAATCTAAGGTCAACTATGCCTAACTCTATACATGTCCCGGAGGAGAAATCAAACAATCTCAACACCTCGCACTCGTATAGAGTTGCAATGAGCTCTAGGGATTCCAAGTGATAAATCTCTTCCTTATAATAGACATAACCCTTTGGTCCAGGTGGATGGTCCCTAACCACAATTGAGCCCTAGATACTAAGATCACCTCAACGCTTCACTGCGTTGCACGTGCAACTAAGCCCCAGCGGAAGTTCATCCCTTAGACCATTCACTCTAATATGGCCGCAAAGAACACGAGGAACGGAGGTAGAATCTATCACGCCGGAGGGGAAAGGGGACGCTCCTGTACCTCTCGACTCACCCTCTCAACCCTCTCCAACCTAGCTTTGTCTAACGCTCGTGGTGTGTCACTCACTCACAAGGTTACCAACAAAAACTCTCAACCCTAGTGTCACTCTAGAGGAAATGTTCATACAATCAAGCATTCAAGGTTGGAACTCACAATAAACATCAATTTATTGAAAGCATAATAAAGAGGTTCAAAGAAACAAATACATCCTAGTGTTCACAATACCCGAGTACCCACTAGGGGTTTAGCTCTCCAAGGAGCTAAGTACAATCAAAGAAATAGAATGTAAAAGCAATGAATCCATAAAGAAACCCCCTCGATGGTCATGTCGATGGTCTTATGGAGAGTCCTCTAATCGTCGCAAGGGATCCTTTGTCCGGCCTAGGATACACCTCGCCGGATCGGTGTTGATGAAAGCTCTCCCAATATCCTTCTTCCAAATGACGCGCGATGTCAGAGCCGTAGAACCTCTCAAAAAACCTAGCCAATACCCCTTGAAACCCTAGCCGAAGCCCTCTCGCAAGTTGGGGAAAAGATGGAAAAAGAATACAAAAATCAGAGCTGATTCGGCTTTAAATAGGGCTGGAATTGGGCGACTACACGGTTGTGGATGCTTTATGTGGCCATGCGGAATTTCCGCACGGGCGTGGGTAATTTCCAGACGCCCGTGTGGATTCTCTGAAACTGTCATTTTCGGCCGGCTTTGGGGAGTACTATACCAAAAATACTCCCAAATCCACTTTTCATCAAGGTAACATAAACGGGCACACGTTTATGCCGTGGATCGCTTTTCTTCTTCAATGACTGATAAGTTGATGGAGATCTTGTTCTATGTGCATAAGTCGGAATGCTTGAGTGTGACTGCCCTTGTGCCCCTCCAAATGGTTGTGCAAACTCAAATACAGGAAGGTTGGCGCACACTCTAGGATCTCGCACCCGACTTATATCTTCCCGTTTGAACCTTAGCAAGATTTCCTCCAAAATCGGTGCATTGTGATCCACATTGGTTTCTTTCCTTCATAATTGGTTTCACAACCCTACCTGCATAAAAGTAACATAAAAACACACATATTAATCTAAAAACCCGAGAAAAGTAATGCTCAAGATAAGGAAAGAATGCTTCGCATTCATATGACACAAGCACTTATCAGGCACTGTAGCTAGCATTCGGCTGTGAGCTTCAAGGGGTCCATGCGCCCGGATGGATGCCAGTTAGATTTGCTAAAATTTCACAATTCTCCATACTGTAGCAGAAACATTGTAGTGAAAACAATGTAGCTGAGTACTATAGCACTGACACCTTTTCTGGGCAAAATGGCAGTGAGCTTCACGGGCTCCATGCACCCGCATGGAGCCCGTATGGACCTAACGAGGTATATATTGGACTGAATTTCTAGGGCAAAGGAGGACATTTTTTGGAGAAAGCTTTTTGGGGAGGTTTTGGAGCTGACTTCGACCAGTTCAGAGGAGGCAAGATCACATGTTTTGGAGAAGGGGGATCAAAGGGAGAAGTTTGGTTTGGCTAGATCTTCATCGATCTTTTCTTTGGGAGCTTGTAGATGACGAGGGAAGCCGCCCCGATCGCGGCATCCGTGGAAGCTTTCCACCTAACTTGGCTTGTCATCTTACTTCTATTGTTTGAGGGAGTTTTCTTATTCTATTTGTAGTTGTTTTCATGGACCTATTATTTGTATTTGTTTGCATGGACGAGTACACCCCAAGGTCACCGGATGCCGGTGAACCTTAGGGTGAACTTGTGTATTTGGATGATCTAATTTTGTCTATTGCAATTGTTGTGTGTTTGTGATTCATTCTTGGTGTATTTGATGTGTTGCTTACATGTGAACTCTGTAAACCAACTCCTAGGTTATACTTGTGATTGACACGGAGTGTTAGCACCCGCAAGCGCATGGGGTCATTAAGTAATAAACCACTCGCGCACCCACAAGTGGGTCATATTCCCAAGAGGCATGAGGAGCTACTTTAGTCACTTCTTACCTGTTGTTTAGCTCACCGATTCCAATTCAAGAGAAAAGAAGAAAAGAAAGCAAAGTGAAAAGTAAAAGAAATTCTTAAGAAATATGATACGATCAAAACACAGGAGAAGCTCAAGGTTGGAAAACTTTCACGGATGCGGATCCCCAAGGGGGTTACTTAAGTGAGTAGGAAATTGAGTAGTTAAGCACGTGGCTAGTTGGACCGAGAAAACCAAAACATAGGTCAACCTGATGGTCACGGCAATTGACCCCTAACCCAGTACAAGTGTTGAGTACAGAATTTCTTCCGCCCAACTTCTCACACGGTTGCAAGGAGAAAGATGGTTTTCACAAGTTAGGATAGAAACATAAGTAGTTTTCAATCCTAGGAATGGAGCGGTACAAATACCCGATGGTCATGGCGTACTTATACAATAATCCCTTCCTAGTTTGGTGAAGTCAAGCACTAAGGCAATGGTCATGCTACAAAATGCTACCAAGAAATTGATACATCACTCAATCAAATGTACCAAAACAATCAAGAACACCAAACAAGAATCACAATAAGCCAAACATGCATAAACTACTCAAATAAACCAAAACATCACAAGTTCACACCCAAGGTTCACCTACATCCGGTGATGTAGGGGTTTAGTTGTTCATGTTCAACAAAGAAACCAAATAATCCATACAAACAACTAAAATAAACATGAGAAACACTCCCTCAAATGGTGAAGGCCGAATGACGCTTGAATCCCAGGAGAAAACCTTCCGAAGATGCCACTTGCATGGATAGCTTCCCGTTGTCTTCAACCTCCAAGAAATGTAGCCCTAGAAGTAGATCCTACTAATTCTTGCTCTCCCCACTGAGAAATGCTTGAATTTCTTCCCATTTTGCCCTCCTCAAGCTCGGGTTCAAGGTGGGGTGGAAGTTCTTCCCTAACCCAAGCCGTTTCTTTCCCAAAGAAGATGATGATCCCCGAAAGGAAGCTTCCCAAAAAGAAGCCCTCAAAACCTTTTAAACCCACAGGTCGTGATAGGTAAATGTGTCAATATACCGTCCGTATGCCGACCCCTCGGGATTTCCAGCTTTTTTGCGAGAAGCCAATGATGAGCTACGATGAATCGTTATAATGAAACTACTACAAGTAACACTCGCTACTATTCTCGTTTCTACGATAATTTTGCCCCCGGAAACACCGGTTTGATACCGAATTCAACCCCAATCACGTCGCCCGAGTTCCAAAAGGACATCGGTTCAACAAATAAATGTAACAAATAATACCAAACAAATACATGCAAAATACGCACTTTTAGACCTTTATCAACTTGGTAGCATAACCATCGCCCTTGTACGAGACACACCAAGTTTGGAATAGATTCATGTATGAATACACCATGACCATTGGGTATTTTGTACCCCTCCAACATTTGGGCTAGACCAAGTTGTGTTCCGGCTCTAATTAGAGATTTCTCCCTTGTTAATGCAATCGTATGAGGATTTGATAGGAAGAAATTCCGTATCAATACTTATACCAAATTAGGGGTGAATTGCCGTGACCATCGGGTTGATCTAATTTAGGAAATCTCTATGTCCAAACCATCAATTGCATGACATTCTTAGCATCCTTTACAGTTCAATAGCCCCTAGGGAATCCGCATCCATGACCATTTCATTCCCCTGATTTTATACCCTTGCCTTGTTTTAGACTCCACTTGTTGTTCTTTCATTTTAATTAATAGATTAGAGAACCCCTTCGAATCTTTTGGCTAGACAATATGCCAAGAGGAAGTATGGGTAGATCCTTGGGCCCAGGGAATACGACCCTCTCGTGCTCACACGAGAGGTATTACTTGACGACTCCGTGCACTTGCGGATCGTTCACTAGTACACCACCAAAATACTCCCTAATCCACACTTTTCATTGAGGCCACATGAATGGGGACACATTCATGCTGTATATTGTGTTGCTTCTTCAACAAAATCATATTCGACGACAATCTCGCTAGCTTTGCATAAGTCCGAACACATGAGTGTGACTGCCTTTGTGCCCTTAAACCTACACATGTATGAGTGATAAAATCTGAGAAAAGTAATGCGCATTATAAGAAAAATATCAGATACTAATACACAAGCACTTATCAA